>NW_015161410.1:1181220-1222546 GCF_001447785.1 Gekko japonicus
TCATTGCCCAGAGGTTGGGACAGTACCTCCGGGGGTGGGGGTTAAAGCAAGCCCCACCACACCTTTATGGTTAAGGGTGCTGTGGACAAGTGGTTACCGGATGACCTCTTTTGTGTGT
The DNA here is from genome assembly GCF_001447785.1 of Gekko japonicus. NCBI lineage: Eukaryota > Metazoa > Chordata > Lepidosauria > Squamata > Gekkonidae > Gekko > Gekko japonicus. The sequence goes on from NW_015161410.1 coordinate 1,181,339, forward strand.
GTCTGTCCTCTTTGGAGCTTTTAAAAACCCTGATGAAAATGTCCTCTTTTGGGGTTGGAAGGTGAGGAATATTTCTAGTTAGAGATCTCAGTAGACATTGACACTCTTCTAAACCTGCTTTGTAATCATAAGCAATGTTCCCTCTAAGCTGTGGAGTCCCGTGAGCAAAAATTCTACTCGGTGAGCTACTGGCATTAAAGTTGTGAGCCGGCGATTTGGCTACTGCATAAATCAGTTTGCTCTGGAGCCTCCCTTCCTGAGTGAAGACAAGAATGTGGGAGCCGGAGCCTAAAAAACGGTGAGCTAGCTCACGCTGACTCAGCTTAGAGGGAACACTGATCATAAGTACTAGAAACTTGTATGTTTTCTTAAACATTAAAACTCAGTTTCTCAGCCACTGAGTTCTGTGTCCAGTGCCACATTAGTAGAGTTTTCTGCTGTCCTGTGTAATAAAAGGACAATTGCACTGCCTTGCCCGTGGTAACTTAGAACAAGAGATGTTGTTCTGACAAGAGTGTGCAAGCTCATATGTGTATCTTCTGGTTCCCCAGAGCTCGTGTACCATAGTGATTAAGAGAACAAGCTGTGATCCTGGGAGGCGGCTGGTTCAAAGCTCAGTTGGCTGCTCACACAGTAGGCGACTTTGGGCAAGCTCTGTCACAGTCTTACTCCTCCATTTAAAATACTGTGATAACAGCATTGGCCTACGACTCTAGGGGCAAATCATTCCAATAAGTTGGTCACAACCAATGTTCCCTCTAAGCTATGGAGCCTTGTGAGCAAAAATTCTACTTTGTGAGCTACTGGCATTAAAATTGTGAGCGAGCAATTTGGCTGCTGCATAAATTAGTTGGCTCTGGAGCCCTCCTTCCTGAGCCAAGACAAAAATGTGTGAGCCGGAGGCTAAAAAACTGTGAGCTAGCTCACACTAACTCAGCTTAGAGGGAACACTGGTCACAACTTCTAGAAGAGTACTTGGTGCTTCGTTTCTCTCAGGTATCTTCATTCCTTAGTTAGTAATGGCGTGTTAGTAAAAGCAACCTGCTACTGTTCATGTAATCATACATCTCAGCATGCATTGCCTTGCTAGACTAGGGAGCTATCCCTTAGGAGTTTTGCATTTCATCCTGTTGTTGATATCACTTGGATTGCCTGCAATTCCTGAGCCAAAGGCCCAGAGAAACTAACCATACGGTTTGGGCAGCCCACATGGCCAATACTTATCTACATTACATGGAGGGCAAACAGTGCAGAACTGGCTTTTAAGTGGTAACCATGTCACCATGGAAACACAGTAGGGTCTTTGGGAACTTACTGGAGGGTCTGTGTTCATGAAACAGTTCACCCCCTCTCTTTTTCACTGTAGTATTAGAAGAAGAGTATTTTCTTTCTGTGTTTCTATTTCACATACCCTCTCTGACTTGGACTTTTGTCTCTGAAAACTAAGAAAAATGATAAAATAGCAAAGTTCCACCCTTGAGGAAGTTTCTGGAAGTTGTTTTTATAAGGAAAACACCCAGTTTCACCTTGAGGATAGCAAGGTGAGAATTGATATATTATTAGCAAGATCATTCATTAATGCCTGGAAAGAGGTACGTTTCTTTCCCCAAACTCCCAGAAATATACTTTATTGCCTAAATACTCCTATTTGGTTTCTTCAAGCTGAATGCCTTCAGATTCAGTACTTTCTGTGTTTCACAATATACCTGATGTGAAATAACAGTCCTAGTTGTCTGACAAATTAGTCAGTAAATATGCTTTTAGTGCTGTGTTTACACTCAACAGCTGTAGTAAAATTGTTGCAAGGTAATGCACTTTAAATAGACTATAGCTAAAGGTAAATTATAGTTTTGCAATTAATCTCTTGTCCCACTATCTCCCCCCACACACCATTTTCCTGTGAATTGCAGCCATGGTAATTTGCCCTTGAAGACAAATCAGAAGCTTCATCTGATTCAGAATGCGGCTGTACACATTAACCATTGGTATGAGCTCATTACACCTGTGCTGCAAAAGCTGCGTCAGTTATCAGGTTTTCAGGATTCTGGTATTGCCTTTAAAGCCTTTCATGACCTGAGACCCGTATATCTGACAAAAACCCATCTCCTCCTAGTAGAGGCCCATTTCATTTACCATTTGAGGGCCGCCCAACATTCCTTGACAATGAAGAAACTGAAATTGTTCAGTGTTTTCTATTCCTTGGCTTCATTGCCAGCCAAAGGGGAGACTGCAACCAAGAAATCAGAAGAAGATTGAGACTGGGAAGGGCACCTGTGAAGGAGCTAGAAAAGATTCTTAATTGTAAGGATGTGTCACTGGCAATGAAGATCAAGTTAATTCATGCCATAGTATTCCCCATTACTAAGTATTGGTGTGGAAGTTGGACAATAAAGAAAGCTGACAGGAGGAAAGTTGATTCCTTTGACATGTGGTGTTGGAGGAGAGTTTTATGGATACTGTGGGGACCCCCCCCCCAAAAAAAGTGGGTTCCAGGTCAAATCAAGCCTGAACTCTCCCTTGCTTGTAAATATTAATAGTTGATCTATTGCCTATGGATTCCACCCTCCCAAAGAGGGGCAGTTGATTACTCAAAACATGTTGAGCTTTTTGAGCTCACTTGTATGCTCTGGGCTACTTCTGTAAATTACAGACTGGTTTTATGCTGTACCGTTCTGAATGCTTTCCTCTTACTGGACCATAAACCAGGCATGTATTGACTGCAACTCGTACAGTATGGCAGCCCATTTTATATTTGCTTTGACTCTTTTATGAAGCCAATAAGAAGAAGAAGAAGAAGAGGAGGAGGAGGAAGAGATACCCTGCTCTTCACTACCCAAAGGTGTCTCAGAGCGGCTTACAAACTCCTTTCCCTTCCCCTCCCCACAACAGGCACCCTGTGAGGTAGGTGGGGCTGAGAGAACTCTTGACAGAAACTGCTCTTTTTCAAGAACAGCTGTGCCAGAGTTATGGCTTGCCCAAGGTCATCCAGCCAGGTGCAAGTGGAGGAGTGGGGAATCAAACCCGGTTCTCCCAGGTTAGAGTCTGCCCACTTAACCACTACACCAAACTGGCTCAGAACAGTGCCTGATGGGGGAGATGTATGGCTCTGATTCATTTAACAATTTTAGAGAGAAAACCTTTCTCTGTCCTCTGTATGCCCCCTCCTCGGAAACAATCTCTCACCTGCTTTCTCGACTTTATAAAACATCTCTCTGATCCATTGTAGTTTCTATTACCAGTTCTGTATTCCTTCTGCGTAGAAAAGTCAAACTCCATTTTTTTTTGTACCAGGTATTTTTTTTTAACAGCTACTTAATCAGCTGGTGAAGAGAACTTGCTGTCATGCTGTCTCACTGGCAATGTCACATACTAGAGCCATAATTTCTACTGGTTTCTGGTCTATTGATCAGATCGCAAGTGCCAGCTGCACTGGTGGGAGCTAGGAAGTGCAGTCAGAGTTAAAAGGGAGCTTGGATTATCTGTTTTGCCTTTACTTGGTGCTTCGTTTCTCTCAGGTATCTTCATTCCTTAGTTAGTAATGGCGTGTTAGTAAAAGCAACCTGCTACTGTTCATGTAATCATACATCTCAGCATGCATTGCCTTGCTAGACTAGGGAGCTATCCCTTAGGAGTTTTGCATTTCATCCTGTTGTTGATATCACTTGGATTGCCTGCAATTCCTGAGCCAAAGGCCCAGAGAAACTAACCATACGGTTTGGGCAGCCCACATGGCCAATACTTATCTACATTACATGGAGGGCAAACAGTGCAGAACTGGCTTTTAAGTGGTAACCATGTCACCATGGAAACACAGTAGGGTCTTTGGGAACTTACTGGAGGGTCTGTGTTCATGAAACAGTTCACCCCCTCTCTTTTTCACTGTAGTATTAGAAGAAGAGTGTTTTCTTTCTGTGTTTCTCTTTCACATACCCTCTCTGTCTTGGACTTTTGTCTCTGAAAGCTAAGAAAAATGATGAAATAGAAAAGTTCCACCCTTGAGGAAGTTTCTGGAAGTTGTTTTTATAAGGAAAACACCCAGTTTCACCTTGAGGATAGCAAGGTGAGAATTGATATATTATTAGCAAGATCATTCATTAATGCCTGGAAAGAGGTACGTTTCTTTCCCCAAACTCCCAGAAATATACTTTATTGCCTAAATACTCCTATTTGGTTTCTTCAAGCTGAATGCCTTCAGATTCAGTACTTTCTGTGTTTCACAATATACCTGATGTGAAATAACAGTCCTAGTTGTCTGACAAATTAGTCAGTAAATATGCTTTTAGTGCTGTGTTTACACTCAACAGCTGTAGTAAAATTGTTGCAAGGTAATGCACTTTAAATAGACTATAGCTAAAGGTAAATTATAGTTTTGCAATTAATCTCTTGTCCCACTATCTCCCCCCACACACCATTTTCCTGTGAATTGCAGCCATGGTAATTTGCCCTTGAAGACAAATCAGAAGCTTCATCTGATTCAGAATGCGGCTGTACACATTAACCATTGGTATGAGCTCATTACACCTGTGCTGGAAAAGCTGCATCAGTTATCAGGTTTTCAAGATTCTGGTATTGCCTTTAAAGCCTTTCGTGACCTGAGACCCGTATACCTGAAAAAAACCATCTCCTCCTAGTAGAGGCCCATTTCATTTACCATTTGAGGGCCGCCCAACATTCCTTGACAATGAAGAAATTGAAATTGTTCAATGTTTTCTATTCCTTGGCTTCGTCAGCCAAAGGGGAGACTGCAACCAAGAAATCAGAAGAAGATTGAGACTGGGAAGGGCAGCTGTGAAGGAGCTAGAAAAGATTCTTAATTGTAAGGATGTGTCACTGGCAATGAAGATCAAGTTAATTCATGCTATAGTATTCCCCATTACTAAGTATTGGTGTGGAAGTTGGACAATAAAGAAAGCTGACAGGAGGAAAGTTGATTCCTTTGACATGTGGTGTTGCGAGTTTTATGGATAATGTGGAACCCCCCCCCCCAAAAAAAAAGTGGGTTCCAGGTCAAATCAAGCATGAACTCTCCCTTGCTTGTAAATATTAATAGTTGATCTATTGCCTATGGATTCCACCCTCCCAAAGAGGGGCAGTTGATTACACAAAACATGTTGAGCTGTTTGAGCTCACTTGTATGCTCTGGGCTACTGTAAATTGCAGACTGGTTTTATGCTGCACCATTCTGAATGCTTTCCTCTTACTGGACCATAAACCAGGCATGTATTGACTGCAAGTCGTACAGTATGGCAGCACATTTTACATTTGTTTTGACTCTTGTGAAGCCAAGAAGAGGAAGAGGAAGAGGAGGAGATTGGATTTATACCCCGCCCTTCACTACCCAAAGGTGTCTCAGAGCGGCTTACCAACTCCTTTCCCTTCCCCTCCCCACAACAGACACCCTGTGAGGTAGGTGGGACTGAGAGAGCTCTGACAGAAACTGCTCTTTTTCAAGAACAGCTGTGCCAGAGTTATGGCTTGCCCAAGGTCATCCAGCCAGGTGCAAGTGGAGGAGTGGGGAATCAAACCCGGTTCTCCCAGGTTAGAGTCTGCCCACTTAACCACTACACCAAACTGGCTCAGAACAGTGCCTGATGGGGGAGATGTATGGCTCTGATTCATTTAACAATTTTAGAGAGAAAACCTTTCTCTGTCCTCTGTATGCCCCCTCCTCGGAAACAATCTCTCACCTGCTTTCTCAACTTTATAAAACATCTCTCTGATACATTGTAGTTTCTATTACCAGTTCCGTATTCCTTCTGCGTAGAAAAGTCAAACTCCATTTTTTTTTGTACCAGGTATTTTTTTTTAACAGCTACTTAATCAGCTGGTGAAGAGAACTTGCTGTCATGCTGTCTCACTGGCAATGTCACATACTAGAGCCATAATTTCTACTGGTTTCTGGTCTATTGATCAGATCGCAAGTGCCAGCTGCACGGGTGGGAGATAGCTAGGAAGTGCAGTCAGAGTTAACAGGGAGCTTGGATTATCTGTTTTGCCTTTTTTATAGAGGTTGCAGCAGATCTGTTTTGCCTTTTTTATAGAGGTTGTGGCAGGAATATATAAGTTTGAATCATGCAATGAAATATACTGTTGCAAGTTCTTAAAAAGGGGGTTTCTGAATGTGTTTGGTGAGGGTTTTTTGTTGTTGTTGTTGCCCCTGCATTGGAATTCCTTGCTTTCCACTCAGGTTTGTGATATTTGTTAGAACAGGATCTTGCAACTCAGTAGTTGCATGGTTACTTTCATTCAATATCTAGAACTTGTTTTTCCTTTTCATATTGATGTGCCTTTCCTTCTCCTGGAAGGGGCTGAGAAGCTCTGCATCATGCAGTTCATCTCATCAAATACTGGGGATATCTTGTGGGCCACTGGTGGATTACATGATTTGTGTTTACCAGGTCCCAGTTGAAACTTTCATTTTTTCCTAGAGTGTTGCCCAGTTTAATTTTCCAGGATACCCTTGTCCTGCCTTGGCTAAGGGTCATCGGAAAAAACGTTCTCAACTTGGCCTCTCAAAACAGTTTCTTAGCTCTCTCACATACGACAAAGCGAGAGAGTTAGTGAGACAGAGAATCCAGGACATAGCTAGACAGGAGGATCTTAATAACTCATGCAAATGGCAGAACCATTGTATAAGATAGTGCCTATGCCCTATCTTTTTTATCTAGAAAATCATGAGTTAAGGAGAACACTTACCTTCATGACGTGGGATGCCCTCCCTTCAGCGGTTACAGAGGGAAAGGTTAATAAAAAAACCCTTGCTGATTGTATATGTCGCTGCTGCAATGATTTTTAAAATTTATTTTATTTTAACTTTCAGTTTCTATACCGCTCTAACCCCGAAGGGTCTCTGAGTGGTTTACATACATTACAACTCCTAACTAGGGACACATAGTCTTGGGGAGGTGAATGCCTATCAGGCACCCTACCGGCTATTTTTGCTGTTCCCTCCTCCGCGGCTCTTCTCTCCTTTGATTCTGCGCAGTAGATGTCTTTCTTGGCTCGGCTCCGCAGCGGCTCCCTCCGGGCGGTTCCATTTTCCGCGGCTGCGCGACAGCTTTTCTGCATTGGCCACTGTCCTAATTGGCTCCGGCCGTGCTTGTGCTGCCGCGTCGCTGCGTTTCTGGACCATTCCTCGAACTGGAATGCTTGCTGCTCAATGTTAGTGTTGCTGAATCGCCGGATCGTCGAATCGCCGGATCGTCAACACCGCGCTCCTCTCCAGCGCCATTCCACCGGAAGGCGGGTGCCCCCCTGGGTGGGCAGGAGCTAGGATGAGGGCCGGGAGCTCACCCCAGCCACGGTGGGACTCGAACTAGCCTGATGGAATTGAAACCTTAATGCATGGTATATATGACTGCAGGGCATATAGCCACTTTCGTGATATTCTCCCACTCTCTACAACTACTCTATCCTCAACTAGTCAAAAGATGCAATTGCTGAAGAACTTTCTAGAAAGTAGGTGCCCCATGGTTACAGCTAAACTTGCCAAATTTGGCTGGTTAGCTGTAAGGACTAGAAAGCACCTAGTGAAAGATGAATAGATGTAATTTGTTACAGGACTTAACAGGTTTTACATGCATGCTCTATTTGATATTCATTTTATATATAATATGCTTGTGGTTGTATGAATTTAATTTGAGTTAGTTTGACTGTTGTATTAGAGTGCTGGCTTTTTGCTGTGAATAAATTTGTTGTTGTTGTTGTTACCAGGTCCCAGGATCAATCTCCGGCATTTCCAGATCATGGGGTAGTAGGTGTTGGGACATGTTTTTATTCACCTTGAGACCATATAGTCAGAGTAGACAGTACTGAGCTAGGTGGACTGATAGTCCAACTTGTTTCGATATGGTTTCATATGTTTATCTGAGTTGTCACAGAATGAGATCCTAGATTGAAGGACATACAGACTCTTAGGAAGAGCCTCCTCTAAGTGAGAACCATCTCCAAAACATCCAGCTGCTGCCATGATGGGTACTCAAACATTCTCCTTGTTGGCAGTGTCCAACAGTTCAGAAGCCCACCCAACCCCAGCTCTGTTGCAAGGGGAAGTAGCTCAAAGGATGTGAAACATTAACTTAGCTCCATGGCTCAGCCACCTGCCAACTAACTGATGTGAGCAAAATCACACCTTTGCTTCACCCAGCATTTGAAAGTGTTGTGAGCATCACTATAAAAATATCTGGCATCATCAATACAGCAGTTGCTGGTATAGCATTGCTCATTTAGCCAGGCTCCCCACATTACAGTGTAGTTCATTCCTACCCTGAATTTCTTGTATCACTGTTTCCTGATAGGGATTGTGTTTGCTGACTGTCTGGGTTTCACATAGCCCTTGGTATGCTGGCTTTGTCTGACCCTTTTGATTCAGTGTCTATTGTCCATTCAAGGAAGTTCTTGAGCATCATGCTGTTTGTAACCGATGGCTTCTTCAGATCTGGGCTCCCGCTTTTCATCCTTTGACTTTTCCCCCTTCCCTGGTTCTTCTAGCCTTCAGATGAGTCTAGCCTAGCTACAGCAGCTGTGTGGCTTGGGGCTGTCTTAGGACTGTGATTTGTACAGTGTGTACATGCGATGTCATTAATCCTTTTTGCTGTTGGGTCATTTGTCTGAAAAGGGTAGTGAGGGGGGAGAATGCCTACTGTAAAAAGCCTTAAGGAAATGGAGTTTCTGAAAATAAATTAAGGAAATCTGATGAAATATTAGAAGGGCATTTACAAAACAACATTTAACATCTGTTGCAGTGATGAGCAGTGACACCACGTCAGTCGTTTTCCAAGGAGCCGTGTGTTGCCAGCACAGTTATACAGTGGAGGCTAATCACACTGCTGGGAACTTAATTCTAGCTTTATTGAACATCTGTGGGGTAATTGTTTTCCTGCATTTTTTCTTTCTTTAAAAAAACCTTTCTTTTTCTTCAACCGTATGGTATTAATTCTCATAGTGTCAATTACTGGTGGTTGCCTAATAGTACTGTTGTTGCTCATTTTCACTTACTTCAGGGCTCTGCTAATGACCATCCTTGATCGACCCAAATGCTTATACACCACAGAGTTTCTGGTATAGTTAATAGTCGATCCCATTGAGAGAGTAAACAAGAAAATCCTCACTGACTCTTCCTGCAGTTGTTGAGGTTCACTGCTATACCTGCTTTTAAAGTAGATATTTTCATTGGCTGTTAACAATAACCCTAGAAGAAGGAGTCATTTCCAAACCCCCAAGTGCATGCATGTCCTGGTGTACTGGGAAGCATGATTTATGTATGCATGCTTGCACACATTTTTGGTTTGTAAGCTGAAATGGAAGTGCATGAAAAATGTCCAGTGGGTGGTGGTATCCAGCCTTGCCATAGGAAAGGATCCCTAACCAAGAACTGTTTTTCTTGTGGGACTCCAAAGATGACGCTTGCACAGCCTTCTAGGCAGACATTTCTAGTACTATATGTCAGATGTTGTATAATGAACATGTGCTTGCACAGCCTTCTAGGCAGACATTTCCAGTGATCTTAACCCTCTAGTGCTATATGTCAGATGTTGTATAATGAACATGTACTTGTCAATATTACTTTATGATGGGGATAGGGGTGTGTATGTGAGGGAGAGGTATGAAAGGAGTTAGATTTAAGTTCAGTAGCATCGTAGAGACCAACTAGGTTTTCAGGGTATGAGCTTTTGAGCACATGTACACAAACATATACTCCACTCTGTGTAAGGAATAGGGGGCAGATTCTGTCTTTACTGTAATAGTTTATCCAGGTGCATTACCTTTCCCCATCAGAAACCTTTGATGTATATGAATGGAAATAAGGGAGTGGAAGTGAATACCACTGGGATAGGAAGCCTAGGACTGGATATGGACTAAATGGACAATTTCCACTGGTTCCCTGTTCCCACTGCAGACCCCCCTCATATCATTCCTCAGGGTTCCCTGTCTTCCAGGAGCAGTATTTTGTGGAGATCAGTGACCTGCAGTGGGAGGAGGGAGTCAAGAAGATTTCTTTCTCTGGAAGATTTAGTCTGGATCCAACCCTTACTCTTGCCAGATGACCCCACCATTGCAAACTGTTTTGAATTTAGCTTCATAGATGCAAGCCCTGGCTTTCTTTGTATGTCTGCATCATAAGCTGATCTCTCAAGAGCCTTAAGAACTGGCTTTCGTGTTGGGAGGACACCAGTATATGTGGGGATTCATACTTCTTGCGTTGAAGTGCTTTGCTTAAATGAGTAAGGGATAGTGACATAAAGCTTCTAGCCTTAATGGCTTTCTGTTGCTGAAATCACATTTGTTGATGGCTATTTCATCTTCCCCCCCCCCCGCCCCTTGCCCAGTTGTCTAAACTTCCCCCCTGGCTACCAAATGGATGAGGATCTGATAACCAGTGGAGACGAAACAGAACCAGAAAGCTCTCAGATTGTGTAATCTTTGTGCTTACTCTGTTCAGAGCTCTGCTGCAGGTTTCACTAATCATGATTAATTGTGAGACGGGCTACATGAACTGCCATGTAGAGTGGGCTGTAATTAAATAAACATATAATCATTTTAACATAATGCTGCTAATATGTACTTAATGGCAGATAGTGTTTTCAAAAGACTGCTCTTCCCCTCGTGATTAAGAAGCCTGTGTATATGTTTTGAAAAGCACAGATGTTGTTAAAAGCTCAGATTTCAGGTCATTAAAAAGTTTATTTCATTCTTGGGCAGTATTGTGGTATAAATAAGCTTTGGGCATCTGTTTTGGGATCTGCTAATTGTTCAAAAAATAGCAGAAGTGGAGAAAATCCAGTTGGGAACTAAAAGAGAGATTTATGGAAACCCAATAGATGAGGGAGTGGTTATCTAAAGCATGCTGTTATTTGCTGTCAAAGAACATAGTGGTTTTTGTCATCTGTTTCCACCATAGAATATTATGAGTATGTGAAGCTTTCTGTTGTCTAGGAAGTTAAATGGCTGTTCCTTCTGACATGACTTTCCATGTACGAAAAACTCTATGCTTGTTTATATGATCTCAGGCTTGTTCTCTCAGTTGAACATTCCCCACTTCGTGTTTGTTGTGATGATTCTACTTGAAGGTTCCAAAACCCCCTCAGTATTTAATTTTATCTCACTGGAACAGGGCCAAATAAAATGCATATAAAAACTCTACATCCTTGTCCTGCATCTTCCATTGTGAGTTTTTGTGCAGAGAGGACAATTTAAGAGGATTTGGTTCACACCGTGAGGATCCGTCATCTCAAAGTAACACTTTTATCAGCATGGGTAAGGATTACCATTGTGTTTTAGCTACTAGGCATTATAAAACTCATGCAGCAGTGGTCCCTTGCAATTCTTTATATATATTGTCCCTTCACCATGGATGGTAAGAAAGTGATTTGTACATCCTTGGTCTTGCCAAATTAGATAAATCCCTGTTGGGTCTCAAGCCAAACTATGAAAGGGGCTATAGCCTAAGACGATCTCAGGTCCAATCCTCTAGCATCTCCTGTTAACAGTTATTTCAAATCTGGAAAAAATGCTGTAACTACCAAAACTACCAAGATGGGTCATTGGTCTTGCTCAGCTGTATTAATGTGAGCTGGCATGGGAGATGTAACACCAGCTATATCAGAACAAGTAAAGGTAGCACAGGATGACAGGAGTGGCCAACTGGGGCAAAAAAAGCAGTTTGCTTTGGTGTGGTAATAATTTTGATCAGTGCCTTTTTAAGAATGACCCCTGCTTCTTCTTTACTGTGAGGCAGATTTTCCCACCAAAACGCTGTTCCCCACCCTGACTGAGCAGCCCTTTAGTAGCATATTTTAATAATAGAATTATAACTTTCTGCATGTCCCACCCTGTGATTGAGAAGTTATTTGGCTTTTGGCCGGACCAGAGATTTATTGTAGCTAAGCAGGATTTATAAACCCTTTTGTAAATGGCATTTGACAGGAAGAAAAGTTCAAACAGGCACAGATGGGTTAGGAATAGGCAAGGAATGAGAAGCTGAAGTAAATTTTGTTGTTTACACAAATTATAATATTTTGAACAGGCAACAGAGTATAGTTGACTCTTATTTTCTTAGGGACTCAGTTCTTAACTGTGAGAGGTTTGTTGGTCTTAGAGATTTCTTTCAGCAACAATGTCTCTTAATAAAGTTTCATATAACTATCTGAGTTTCCTGGAATTTAGTACTTTCTTCCTGTATTTAACTACTTCCTTTGTGGGATTATAACTTTCCCCTTTTACTCTTGAGGAGTCGAAAACCATTTCCCTTTTCACACACATCAGGGGTCCCTTCTGAGTTGAACCCACTGAATATCTGTGGAAGAAATATCCTTCTCTTTCTAGGAGTGATAATTCTTTCTGTTAAGCTAAACTGGCAGTTTCAACCTATTGTCCAATCTCTTCTGTCAAATCTAAACCCCAGTTCTGGAGACTATGAATAAACGGAATTCAGCTAGGGCTGACACTTAGACTTTACGTTTTAATTTCTGAACTTTTCTTCAAATGCATTGGTACACAGTAAGGGCAAGGAGTTGTGACCCTTCACTTCCCAAGTGAACTTGTCTGTTTCTCTCAGACTGACACACACACTTCTCTGACAAGACTGAAAAGACTTTTGAAAGCTCTCCTCAGCCGGCACTGACCAATCAGAGAGAAGGGGGGGTTCACGCAGTCAGCAGCCTGTCAATCAAACTGCCTTTCAGTGATGCATTAACTCCTGATCTCCCAGCGCTCTGCTTTTGATGTGCTAAGCATCCTGGTTTTGGAGGTCAGTTCTATCAGGAAAAGATTTCAGTGATGCTGAACAAGACACTTGTAATAAGCAAAAATGTTCATTTGAGACTCAACCCTACAATTTGAATTCCCAGCAAGACCTTCTAGTCCCATTCCAGTTAGGCTTGTTGAAGTTTTCAGTGCGTTTAAGTAAATTATGAAGGTTATTTTCTTTAGAGTTTGTCCCTGTTGGCAACATATTAAGAAAGGACATGGATTTAATGGTCATTGCTAATGTCGGGTGGTCTTTAGGGTTTGCTTAGGCATCTAGCTCAGTTTAGACAGAATGGGGTTTTTTATTGGTTCCAAAAATAAATGATATATTTTAGATCCAGCAATATTTCTGAAAGAAGAGTGCTGTTAACACACTCATTTGAAAAGATGGCAAACAGCTGTTTTCCTTGGTGATGATTTTTTTGCCATCTTGCTGAAAGGCTGAAAGCAGCAGGGATGCCAGTAATTTATTGCAAGCTTTAAGCACAGCTTTCAAAAATATGAGGCTCGTATATTGTGCAGTCTCTAGTGTTTATTCATTAACTGAAATCAATGGGTGTCACCCTTGTATTTAGCTAAGTGGCTAAGCTGCGTTTAATTGGACCAGGGTTGTACCTAGTGCTGACTGCCAAAGGTCACAAAAAAATCTGGCCTAGCCTTTCTGTGGGATCTGTTGAATGCAATTTAATTTCATTCATACTGTACCACTTAAGTGAAGCTGCTCTTCATTCTTCTCAGATGTTGCTTTTCTGTAGTGTTACCATAATCTTCATGATGCAGATAAAAGGAGAATGTAATATTTTAATGGTTAATTAGATATCAGTATTAGGGTAATAGATTTAAATAATTTTTGGGCATGACCCTGGTATGACAGCATTTTGTAAAATGTCCATTATTAATCTGATATTGGGGTCAAATGGATCCTAATCAAGTCTCACATTTTGAGAAGTATTATTTATTAGAAAGGCAATTTTATGGAGGCCAACAAACCATTAAATTGTATCAAAGATTGTTTATATGAGCAGATCTTAGCTTTTGCCAAACCTGTAACTTCCCTGTTCATTTGTTGTCACTACTGCAGAAAGAAGGGAAAATCTTTAAGTTTTTATATCTCGATTTCCTCCCCGAAGAAACCCAAATCTGTTTACAATAGAAGACCCACATACACACCAATTAAAAAAAACAACAACAATTTTAGATCTGCTTGTTTGGTATCATTAGATATAAAGCTTTCAGCCAGTTGGCTTTATTCTTGAGCATATCCAACGGGGTCTTCGTGCCAGTGCCCCTGCAGTTGCTTACTTGAGTACACACACAATGTGGCAAAACATGCTTTGAAATGAAGATTTTGTATGTTTCTGAGATGGCACTTGTTCTTCAGTTCTCCTTCCCCACACACCCAGAGGCCCAATTGGATTGTCCATGCTCTTGGGCATGACTGAAGTGGATATGCTTGGACCACAACTGGTTTAGCATATGGTTTTTTCACCAGCTGGGGTAAGCAGGGTTTGAATGTCAACACATTTCTTGTTTTTGTTGGAACGGTTTACGTATGTTCTAGCAACACAGATGGTTATGCATGCCTGATGACATATTAGTGCTTTCCCACACCCTGTCTACTGGCTTCCATGTATGCTGCTTGCCACATACTTTCAGGTCACAAAACATTAACACTTCACAGTTGGTGACTTGTGATGTTTCCCCAGGCCAGGGAGAATTATGGGAACAGCTGTGACGTGTTTCCCCAGGCCAGGGAGAATTATGGGAAACAGAGATAGTTATTAGTAAATGCAGGATAGTTGTCTGAAGCATGACCATTTTACGTGCACACATTCTTATTCTGCTGCATGGCATTGCAGCAGGGTGGTGGAAAGTGCTGTCAAGTTGTGGCTGACTTATGGTGACCCCATAGGGTTTTCAAGGCAAGAGATGTGCAGAGGCGGTTTGCTATTGTTTGCCTCTGTATTGTGGCCTTGGACTTCCTTGGTGGTCTCCCATCCAAATACTAACCAGGGCTGACCCAGCTTAGCTTCAGAGATCTGACAACACTGGGCTAGCCTGGGCCATCCAGGTCAGGGCTGCAGCAAGGTGGAGTGTTTTAAATAAAGTTAATTTAAATCATAGATTTATATCACAAGGAGAAAGGCTGATTTAAATAATGCTTCCTGTTAACACTTTTTCATATAAAATGTGCATATCCACTCAAACATGTTAATTTATAACTAGATATTTGCACACTCTAGGAGGGTATACTTTGCATAATTTTAGATAATTAAATTTTCCCCAATGTTAGAAAATAGTATATAATAGTTTATTAAACAGATAATTTTACTTTATTGCCTATGTCAAGCTGCACTACTTTAGGAATGTTAATGGAACTAAATTGCACATAAATAGCGCTTAATACGTTTTTATTAAACAACCTTAAACATTGCATGAAGCTGGGGTTCAGATATGCAGCACTTTCCTGAGTTCTCAAGGCTAGACTTCTCAGCTTCGGATTTTGTTATCTTCAACAGACAAGTCATCGAAATAGTAAAGACCGTCAAAGTAGATTTCATCCTCCCCACTCCCACTGTCATTTTTTATTCATAGACTGAATCAAATACAAGTTTTCCTCCCCCCCCCCCACTCCCTGTTGATTTCTGAGCTTGGACTGAACACTGCTGAATGGTGGGAAAACTATCTTTGTGCCTGCTGAGGAAGTTACTACTACAAAAAGTTAGCTTAGTGACTGAAGAAACACTGGTTTAAGAATTTTTTTCTTCCTGCCATGAAACTTACTATGGCTGGCATAACTCTGGGGTAGAGTCCTCCAGGTGTTGCCCAGAGATCTCCTGGAATTACAATGGATCTCCAACTGTGGAGGTCCACTCCCCTGAAGAAAATGGCTGCCTTGGAGCATAGGCTGTGCGGCATTATACCCCACTGAGGTCATCCTCCTTCAAACCCTGTTCTCTCCATGTTCCACCCCCAAATCTCCAGGAATTTTCCCACTTGGATTTGGCATCGCTACTCCAGGGGTGATTATTCATGGTAGCAGCAATGAGGCATCTCCTGTTTTATCTGTGGTTGAAAATATTAGTAAGAAAATGACGTGGATATAGAGATCCATAGATCTATATTGTCTGTAGTTCTTTGGTAGGTAGTTTTGTAAATGTCTTGTAGAAATGCCTTCCAAATTTCAGTAGGATTGGAAATACAGCAGGCATCTTTCTGAAGTTTGTTCAAGGTTATGGATACAGGTTTCAATACACTAGGTCAATACACTAGACCTATCGTCTACATTTCTCTTTAATATTGAAGACTTCAGATGAGAGAGTTGCATCTATTTTAACAGAGTAGGTCAGTTCAGCCACTTTTATGCTATTTTTTATGACAACCTCATGCATCTGCCAAATTCTTGTTGTTAAAACTTTATTGAATAACAAGCAAAAGAGGTATCTAAGGACTGCATCTAAGGACTGCATAAGAGGCCATTGTTACCCAGTGCAAATAGGAAAGATAGGAAAATTGATCACATCGGGAATAATTTTCATATATACGTTCTCACACTGCCTCATAGGAATTGTAGTTTTTCAGAGAAGCTGTTTACATAGGCAGCCATGCATTCTTGTTCAACTCTGATTGGCTCCCTTCATGTGGTCTTGATCCTGTAGCATACAAATCAGTTTATGCAAGATATCCTTAGGACTAACTACTGTGCTGAGCGCCGAAGTATAGATGCGTTTGAATTATGGTGCTGGAGAAGACTCTTGAGAGTCCCTTGGACTGCAAGCAGATAAAATCAGTCAATCCTAAAAGAAATCAACTCTGACTCCTGGAAGGCCAGATACTGAATCTGAAGCTCAAATACTTTGGCCACCAAATGAGAAGGGAGCACTCACTGGAGAAGACCCTGATGCTGGGAAAGATTGAAGGTCAAAGAAGACGGGGACGGCAAAGGATGAGATGGTTAGACAGTGTTATCGATGCAATGAACATGAAATTAAGCATACACTGGAGGATGGCAGAAGACAGGAGGGCCTGGCGCGATGTGGTCCATGGGGTCACAAAGAGTTGGACTTGACTGTGTGACTGAACAACAACAGCAACAATAACTGTGAATGCAAAGCTGTCAGCAGGGCATTCTGTCTGAAATCAGAACAAAAACATCAAGGTGGTCTAGTAAGGGGTTCCAGCTCATATATAAACCAGAAGTTTCATCAGTGAGTGGTCAAATATCAGTCATATTCATTTCAAAGTACATAGTATCTCTGGCCTTGAGTTTTGTTTGGGTGGAAGGGATTCTGCCCATTTATATACTGTACCTTGTCTGAATGCACATTGATAGTTCACTCTGGATTCCTGTTTGCTTCATATCTCTAAGTAAAGGTAAAGGTTCCCTTGCACGAAAGCCAGTCGAGTCCGACTCTAGGGTTGCGGTGCTCATCTCCGTTTCAAAGCCGAAGAGCCAGCGCTGTCCGAAGATGTTTCCGTGGTCATGTGGCCGGCATGACTAAACACAAAGGCGCACGGAACGCTGTTACCTTCCCACCGAAGTGGTCCCTATTTATCTACTTGCAATTTCTTGCTTTCGAACTGCTAGGTTGGCAGGAGCTGGAACTAGAGACAGGAGCTCACCCTGTCTTGCGGCACCCGGGTCTTGAACTGCTGAACTACTGACCTTCCACAGCCTGCAGTTCAGCGTCTTAACCACTGTTGCATACAGCTTCCATAAAATAGATGCCTAATTATCCACTAATTGATGCACGTTTAATAATTTTTATTGGGGAAGGAAGCCTTTACTTATCTTCCAATGAACCAGTTTCCCCTGGTGTACTCTGAATTTCACAGCAGCAGCATCTTCACTGTGCTTTGGAGGCCGTAGATCAGCAGACTAGATGTTCAGCATTCAGCCTTAATCTCCAGGTGTTGACTAGTGGGATTAGCTTCAAAGGAATGCTTAACTTTGTCCAGCAGACAGGGTTAGCCCTAGTAATGACTTTGGAGCCAGCGACGACTCTATCAGGTTTGTACTTGATCAGGAAATGCAGCCCTAGAAGTACATCCTAATTGGCAAGTTTGGTTTTCCCTGTCTTGTGTGCAATCTCTGATAAAGCATTAATCATTTCTAGGTTCCATCCAGGACCATTGACAGAAATCGTGAAATGTAATTTAGCTTTGGGAATAGAATTAATGTTTTCTAATAGCTCTGAGCTATTCTGTGATTTATTGGCTTCATTGCTTGAGGGCCTTTTTATAATTTAAATTGGTGATTATAGATGATATACAATGGTATGTTTTATAAATAGGAATTATATGTCTACTGGAGGCCATAATGAGCTTTTTTAAAAGAAGGAAAACTTCATGTATGTTGATGCAGATTAGGAGCTATAGGGAAATCTGAAGATGGTTCTCTCATATTATTCTTCCCTGTCATTTGTTTTCTGAAACTTGACACTGTCTAGTAGGCTCTAGTTTGTTCACTGGGCCAAGATAGTTTGAAATATTTCATAGACTTTTTGAAGTGTATGGATTAAGATTTAAAAACAAAGGCTTGGATCCTGAGTGATGGGCCCAGCAAACACAGTTGTGCAGTTGAACTCCAGTACCTTCCCGGTATCATATCATGCCAAGTGGGACCATTTCACACTGGGATGATGGGGAGTTTAGCAAATGGCCTTATCCTCACGCTACACCCTGGAAGCTTTGAGAAGCCTGATGCGGGATCAGGTATACCAGTGACTGGTGTTTGAGCACCAACCGCCCTCTTTGCATTATCTCAATCACCCAGCATGCAAGTTTCCAGGTGTAGTGCCCTGTGTTCCACTGAACCTTTTGCTCAACCACAGTAACTGATGTGCTAGCCAATGCTCCCTCTAAGCTTTGGAGTCTTGTGAGCAAAAATTCTACTTTGTGAGCTATTGACATTAAAGTTGTGAGTGAGCGATTTGGCTACTGCGTAAATTAGTTTGCTCTGGAGCCATCCCAGTTTGGGGACGATATTCTCCACCAGATCAGACTTACTACTAGATACCAGGTTCCTAATAATCCTGAGGTTATTTTGATTGATTTATGGCACAACTCTGAGATCCCTAGAATTAGACAGGAACTAATTATGATACTGATTATCGCTGCTAAATGGCTAATAGCAATGAATTGGAAAAAAATCATCCTTACCCTCCATTGATGAATGGTACACTAAGGTTTGGGATATATTCTTGATCGACAAAGTACCTGACTTCATATCACATTCAGAGACACATTCAGGCTTTTCTAATTTATTGGGCAAATGGTCCGTATTTAGCTGATTTTGTTTCTTCTAAAAAGTTATTTTGTTAATTCAACATATTATGATATTATGGCTAATCTGTAATGTCATAGTTATGGATATAGCTTGTTATGGTGTCACAGCTATTTAAAGTTATAGCTTCTCAGTTCCAAGATATACAATTCATGGAATGGCATTACTTTGTATATGATTATATATGATATTATTTGACTTGATTGTACTATTAATGATTTGTTTTATATTGAGGTTGTTAAGTTTATTGTATATTGGTTATTGCTTTAAAATCATGCCCTCTAATTCAAGAAGGAGGCTTACCTCAAACCGTGCTATAGGCTGTACTCTCTGAGTACAAATTTCTTCTCCCTGACTCCTATTTTTATCTCACACTTCCTCCAGAAAGCTCTAGGGTGGTATACTTGGTTCTTCTCCTGTTCCATTTCATCATCATAATCCTGAGAGGTAGACTAGACTGAGTGTATGTGAGTGCATTTGACTGGCTTAGTTTGCTTTGTGGTTGAACAGGGATTTGGACCTGGGTCTTCCCAGTCCTCGTTCAACACTTGAACACGTGCTGTCTCTCCTGTGTCTCATATTAATCCCATTTGCCATTGTTTGCTGATGTGTCTGACCATTGCCACTGCTGTACCTCTAGCTAAGGGTCCTCCTAAATTCTAATTTGGAGCCCATCAAAATTAGTCAGTCTACTCACAAATCAGCTAGGTGTCATAATCTCTGTAGAAAGATCTGTGTGTGCAATATGTAGGTTGCCAGCGCTGGATTGGGAAATACCTGGAGTATTTTTTTTTTGGGGGGGGGGAGCCTGGGAAGGTGGGGTTTGGGAGTGGAGGATTCTCAGCAGGGAATAATACCATAGTCCATCCTCCAAAACAGCCATTTTCTCCAAGCCACCTGATCTCTGTCATCTGGAAATTAACTGTAATACCAGAAGATTTCCAGGTGCTTACCTAAAGTTTGGCAACCCTAGCAATGTGGGAATCATATATAAACTGAGAACTTGGTTTGTGTAGGGCTCAAAATATGCTTTATGTGTTCTAATAATTTGAGCCAATGACTTTTGTTTGGTTTAATGTTTCTGCTGGGTTGTCTGTTCTTCCTTATTGTTTTGTGGTATTGCAAATCACATTGTACACAATTTGTAGGGAGGTGGCTTATTAAGCATTTTAAACAAATGTATCAAAAGCCTTAGCAGACTAGTGATTTTGGCACATCATATTTCAGACAGTTCACATCTCCACGATGTTATCTCCTAGATCACAAGAGCTAACTTTGGAAGCATTTGTAGAAATATGAAGACTTCTTTAGCAAATGCATTTAGTTAATTACTGTGGAATTGTTTGTAAATAAATTTTTATTAATACACACAAACACACACACACAAACATCAAGTACACACCCCACTGACCATATAGAAAAACAACCTACAGTATACACATAACAACAAAGAAAAGAAAAAGAGAGAAATAAAAAACAAGCAAATTAAGGCATTGGTAGAGAGTTCAACATTCAGCATGGATACAAAGAGAAGGAATTCTTTCCCCTTCTTTTTTCTTTTCCTATAAACGTGCCAAATTAATGTATAGTTACAACGTGATTAAAGTATAGAGAGAGGCTTATTTAACTTTATCCCATAATCTGAGGAAGGGCTTTGTTCTGAGTTGTGTATAAAATAAAATTGTGCCACGTTTCAAAAAAGTCTACAGTTTTGGCTTTGGATTTGATTATTCTAATTTGACTTGTTAATTTTTCAGCTATTGCAATCTGCCATAAATCAGAATACCATGAGTGTAATGTTAATAATTCTGCGGCTTTCCAAACTTTTAGCAACTATTCTGTGTGCTGCCATTATCATAAACACTATTAGTCCTTTAGCAGTCACCTTTTCATTTTGTTTCTCCCATATTGTTAATAGGGCAAAAGCTGGTGTAACACAGATAGTTTGACGTGTAACTTTTGCAATTTCTGCAAACATTTTCTCCCAGAACTGTGACATTACTGGGCATAGCCACCACATATGAATATAATCACCTTGCTGATTACAATACACCAGTTTGGTGTAGTGGTTAACTGCGCGGACTCTAATCTGGGAGAACCGGGTTTGATTCCCCACTCCTCCACTTGCCCCTGGCTGGATGACCTTGGGCAAGCCGTAGCTCTGATAAGAGCTGTTCTTGAAAAAGAGCAGTTTCTGTCAGCGCTCTCTCAGCCCCACCTACCTCACAGGGTGTCTGTTGTGGGGAGGGGAAAGGAAAGGAGTTTGTAAGCCACTCTGAGACACCTTTGGGTATCCAATCTCTTCTCTTCTTCTTCTTCTACACTTTCTCCAGCATTTTTTATTATTTGTGTTGATTATTCTTGCAAGGCGAACTGGGGGGGGGAATACCACCTGTGTAATAATTTAAAGAAGTTTGATTGATATAGTTTTCCTTGTTTGGGTAAACATATTTTATTCTAAATATTTTGCTCAATCTTTATTCCGATATCTTTCTCCCATGTTATTTTCAACCCATTTAGTGAACCTGAATCTGTCTCAATTAAATATGCGTATATTTTAGAGGTTACTCCTTTTAGACTTGTCATAAGTTTCATTAAAATCCATTCAAATTTTAGTAGCTTTCTAGTTTCTAGTCATAGTTTGCTTTACCATAGAGTTTACAATTAGGTAATAATTACTGTGGAATTGTTTGGAGCACACAATTTGATTTCTAAGAGGAGGAAAAATTATTTTTCATTTGTTCAGTATTGTGATCACTTTACTAGCAGTAAGTCTTTTTTCCCCCTGCCTCTTTTACAGCAGCTCTAAATCAGATTTGTATAAAGCAGTGGTTGCTGATTAGATCCTAATTGGAACATACGCATAAGCCTCTCTGGCTCATCTTCCCCTGATTTCGATCTACACTGACTGTTAAATGCAAAGCCTGAAAGAGGATTTAAACACACAAGCTCTCAAACATTTCTTTCAGATTGGTTTACATAGGCCTGCAGTTATTTCAGAGCCCCCGCCCCCCTTTTTGAAATGTGTAGGGAGCTAGAGCAGAAAGGAAATGACTTGAAGTAGAGGGCTGTATTTCTGTCTGGTCTGGAGAAAAGTGTAACTTAGAAACCTACAATCAAATAATTAGTTGCTTGGGTTGTTCAGTTTTAAAAAATGAGATTCAGCATCCCATCTCACAGTGGTTTTTGTTCTTCCTCTTGGGACCTTATTTTGTTGCCACCAAATGAGAAGAGAACACTCACTGGAGAAGACTCTGATGCTGGGAATGATTGAAAGTAAAAGAAGAAGGGGACGGCAAAGGATGAGATGGTTAGACAGTGTTATCGATGCAACGAACATGAAATTGAGCTAACTCCGTAGGATGGCAGGACGGGAGGTCCTGGCGTGAAGTGGTCCATGGGGTTGTGAAGAGATGGACTTGATTGTGCTACTGAACAACAACAGAAAAAAAAACTAAAAAAACAACAAACTTGGGCCTTCATCTCTCCTTCACCCCCCAAACCCCTTCTGCCCTCACGTTCTGTGTGAAATATTATTACCATCCTCATGGGTTTTCTTCTCATTTAAGATAGCAGTGTTTGTTCTGTTCTTTGAGCAGTGTTTGAATTGGAATGGTTGTGAACACCCTATGCCTTCACATCATATCACCTCACCTCAGAGGCTTTATTGCCCCAACTTCAATAAAAATAGCCAGCTAGTAATGGGCTACTGTATAAAACACCATGAGGTGACTTTTTCATTCCTGCCTATTTAAGAAGATAATTTGTATTTGGTGCTTCTTGGTTGCTCGTAATTTTTTTAAAATGTCACTATAAGCATTGAGGAGTGTAAAAACAAAATTTAAAGACACATTTTCTTTTCACGCAGAGATTTTAAAGGAAAATTATCCTTCCCGTTCTGTGTTATACTAAGTGTAAATAAAGATTGGTTTTCGAAGCTGGCTTTGGGTATCCTTCCTGCTTATGAGTATTCCATGAAGCAAACAACATGTCTTGAGTTGGGTGAATGATTTATAGCTTGATTATCAACAGCAGCCCCTAGAGACAAATTCATTAGGTGCTTGATGAGCATGGTTTGTGGGACGGAAAAGCTTTGAGTGCCCTGCTTTCTTGGACATACAGTCTGACAATTGAAAACAACCCTTGTCCAGTGATGGGATTAAGGCATCACTGACTTTGGCTTTTCCTTTTTTCTAGAGATTTTTTTGCACACACACACGCACACACGCACACACAGAACTTGTTTATGTGCTTGCGTATAATCATCTTGGTGGTTAGAGAAACACCTGATCATGTGAGCAGCCTTCAATGAATGTGGTGTAAAATGACTGTCAGTCTTCAAGCTGTCTTCGTTGGTCTGACATTTACTCACATTTCTAGGCCAGTATTGTGATACCGGCTGATAATGAAATGAAATCAAGGCCTTGTTTTGAGGAGATTCTACACCGATGCAACTGTGTTACGAGTCGATTGATTGATCTACTTAGCTCAGCAGCAGCTCTCCAGAGTTTGGAGCAGGTCAGGTCTTGCTCAGCATCTGCCTCGTGAGATTCTATATGGGGAGATGCCACACAGCCGGGGGCCATCTGGATGTAAAACAGTGCTGTGGTCCTGGGGGCACAGCCTCTCTAGCCCTAGATGTAAACCACATATATGGGGCAAACCAGCATGCATAGAGTGAGCACGAGAGGGTACACATTGGCTCCTCCTGAGACCGAAGGCTTTGAGCATTAACCCAAGTGATTGTGCACTAGCATGCACAGACCATGTCCTTAGGATCCATTCCCTTGGGTGTAAATGTTTTTTAAAAGCAGCGTTCCTGAATTACAGGGGTGGGCGTAGGCACTGTTGTCTCCCTGGTTGAATGAACACACATAGGCAGGGGCTAGGGGCAGTGCATTTACTCAAGATCTCCCTCTGTGTTTGCTGACTTGTCCCTGGATATGTTGTGTACTTCTGTCTCATCAACATAAGAGTATGCCTTCTTTAGAGTCTGGCTGTTGGTCCCTCTGATCCACTATAATCTACCCTTGACTGGCAACGGATCACCAATGGGGCCTGAGAAATCGATCTGTTGACAAATCTAATATACAAACTTATTCACGTGAGAGAAGATTACACACTTGATTATGTCTACTTAGCTATTTTTAGTATGGGGCATCTTTAGTGTTACTCAAAATGCTGTATTCTATTCAAAAGTGAGTTATAAAGCATGCTCCTTTTGGTTTTTCATTAGTATTCATAGCTCCATCAGACTGCAGTTCAAACTCCTTCTCTTGTTTTTGTCACAGAAGATGATGGAGCAAGGTTGCTTAGAAACACTTCGCCACACTCTCAATGGGAATTATCAATCTGTTCTGTGTATTCACCTCCACATGCAGGGGAGAAAATTGAGTTTAACTGCTGACAGTGTTAATTGATTGCAAGTTGTTTTAGTGGGAGTATTATGTCTCAACCCAGATTTCCTTTCATTCTCATTAATTAGATTGTAGGAACAAACATACAAAATTAGCGACTTCATACTATTCTAAAGAGTATTTTAGGGGTACATGTCTTAATTGTTTGTGTTTACTTTTCAGAGTGCAAATTATTGCTTCTCTTGGCTTTGTAAATGATAAGCTTCTTCAGCAATAAATACAGCTTGCAGTCTGCAGCCATACACATGTTCCTGAGTACTACTGCAAAGCCTGGTCCAAATATAGTTGAAGTGTATGAAAAGGGTTGTGTGTCTTCTAATGGAGATACGGCTTGGCTTGTTGTCTGCAAGAGCCAGTTGCTATTATGACATAGACTGTATGGAGTGTTTTGAGCAAAAGCTGTACAAGTAAAGCATATTTTCTCCTTATCAAGGTGTATTATACCAAACTGTTGCACCAAACTGTTGCTTTTTCTCTGTGTGTCTTAACTTTTTCCTCTGTGCTAATAAGACAGTGAGGCCCAAGCAATGCATATTTAATTTCTAGATATATATAGAATACCTTTTTAAATTAAACTTTATTTTACAATTGAAACCTTTTAAGTCTTGGCTATGGTTGTCATGTCCTTTATCCAACCATTCTTATGTGCCCCTTAAGATTTCTTTACAGGGAGCCATTCTTTTGGTCTGAACTCTGTATTTCTAGGAACCTGAATGTAAAAGGCCAGATCTGTTGCTTCATTTTGTTGGAAGAACAGTGTGCTGTTCCTTACTTGCTTATTGCTGTAATGTAAAGCTTGGCTATTAAAACAGAAGATAGATTTCTGCAGTGTTTTTCTTCAAGCATTGTTGGCTATTAATAGTTATTGCCAACAGAGAATACTTAATGAAAGCTTTATTAAGTTTTGCTGCAGTGCCGAAGAATCTCTGATGCCAATGTTATTTATTGAGGTTGTTTGTACATTGGTAACAAATGAGTACTTATACCATTTAAATGTGAACTCTGGGCTGGGACAGAGCTGGGATAGCTTTCATATGCAAAATTCCTGGCGTCTATTGATACAGCATCTTAATGTGAATGCTTATATATGTTTAAAAATCCACTGTTGATTTCACATTAACAAAATCCTTACTAAGGTGCTATGGTATTGACAAAGTAATAGCAGTCTCACTAAGATATATGGGGCTATCTTTAGTTTGCAGGTGAAGGGTTCTGTTATAGATGTGTGGAGCTGTTTTATGCTGCAGTTAATAAAGACAAACCTATCAATTTCGTTAGCACCGTCTGAGAATAAGAACCTCAATATAAACCATTCCTTGGACTCAATCCAGCTCCACATCCCCAAATGAACCCTTGTGTATCTTCCTCTTTCATGCCACCCTAATGCTACTTTTTGGAGATATGTAGAGAGTCCATATTATGTTGTGGTCTTGCTAGGGCCATCTTGTGTCGAGTTGGCAAGCAGCCCTCTGTGGGCTAGCCTTGTTCCTTACCAAGCTCAAGGTTAAGAAGGGAGCAGGCAGGGATTCCCCAAGGTTGCTGTGTGGGTATCTTTTGCCTCTTGTGGCTGCATATTGATTTCAGGACCAAAAGACCCATGCTTCCAGTTCTGTTAAATGAAGTTGTCCTCCCTCTGCCGCCCCCAAGAGTTGAATATCTGTTGAATAACAGTACTGTTCTTTAATAGGTCATGGCTGTTGCTAGTATCAGAAGGAAAATTTTTGAAAGTGTCAGTTTGTTCTGATTGCTTCACACTAGGGAAGTGCCCAGTTTGTTTTCTTAACTTGACTGGAAGAGGCTAAGTGTTTAGCTATGTCATCACGTTGAGTCACACCAAGAAGAAGCCGATGATAAATAAGGGCCAGAGTATCCATGGATTTACAGTGCGATTTTTTTTTTTTACACAGCACTGGTTTTAATTTAAAATTTCATGGATTTACTCAGGGCTTTTTTTGTAGAAAAAGCCCAGGAGAACTCATTAGCATAATAGGCCACACCCAACAGCAGAAATTCATTTGCTTATTAGGACACACCCCTGACAGCAGAGCTCAGTAGCATATTAGGCACAAACCCCATGTTCTCAGAAGTGTGGTCATCCAGACACACCTTTTGCTTCTTATTCTGTTTACCTTGTTTGTTGTCAAAACCCAGGGCTTTTTTAATAGCAGGAACTCCTTTGCATCTTAGGCCACACACCCCTAATGTAGCCAGTCCTAATGAGTTTCTGCTGTTGGGTGTGGCCTATTATGCTAATGAGTTCCTGCTGGGTGTGGCCAACTCGGGAGCCAGCCGGAACTCCGTTCCTGTGCGTTCCTGCCCAAAAATAGCCCTGGATTTACTTAAACCCATCTGCAACATTCCTAGAGTAAGTCCTTTTAAAACTTTACCTCACCATACCCTTCCTGCTTCTCTTCTGCATCCAGAATGCCACTGGGAGAGAGTCAGCTTGGATATAAGAACCTGCCAAGCCCATGGCTTCATTGAAGTGTGAGGTAAATTCTACAGAGAGTGGTGCAAATTCTTTTTAAAAAGAACAATACTTAATTTTGTCCAACAAAATAACTGAGGTAATGGTAATGCTCAAAGACAGGAGATAAGGGATTCAGTCTTACAAAATATTCATGCCAAGAAACTCCTTCTTGGCAGGCTTAACTCACTTTATTTTTACATGTTATACAGTTTCCAATCAAGGTGGGAAACCCTGCTGTAACTTATTACCAACTTTATTGCTTTTCACAGTTCCTGGCCTGCATAGTGAAACACCTTTAACCTCTACACTGGGGTTTATTCCTCTTCCTCACTCCTGACTTACTACCCAACTCTAATGGTCATTAGAGTTCCTAGGTTCCTCTCTAGAGCTCTTCTATAGGTTCCTTGGAGCAGAGCGATTTATATTACTGCGAGTGGGTACCCATGGGGGGAAGAGAGGTCCTGCCTACAGCTCTGCTGTGCAGGTCCCCAGATTTTCTGGTTATTTGAGTTATTCCAAGTAGGATGCTGATAAAACAGAAGATGAAGTTACTCTGCTGATTGGGAGCTTGACTGGTATGTCAGGCAGGGCCGGCCCCAGCTTATTTTAGCATCCTAGGCGAGGATCCCTTCTGGCGCCCCCCCCCTGCGCCCACCATGGCTTGGACCCATTAATTGGATCTGTACCCCGGACCCCCATTCCCCTGGCACCCATGCTCTTAACACTCACTTTTGCTTTTGTTACTTTGCCTGCTTTGCACATCTGGCTTCCACCAAGGAAGACTCTGCAAAGAAAGGCACTCGCAGTCACAAACAACCTCTGCTTCTCACTTCCCTTGACAGTTCCTTGCTGGGGTTGCCATAAGTCAGTTGCAACTTGAGTGTCCTTATGTAATAGCCCCCCTACTTAGATTTTTCTTTGACTCAGCTGAGTGACACTTCTGTGCCCAGAGGGCTAAGTTCTTTGGTGGAATTGGTGTTTGTATCATCAGAAAGATCATAACATGTTTAAAACTCAGTAGTGTTTGCAGCTGAACCAGGAGAGGGTGTGTGTGTGACAGTTTGGCACCCCTAATGGCCGGTGCGCTCTAGGCGAGTGCCTAGTTCGCCTAGTGAGTGAGCCGGCCCTGATGTCAGGTTATTAGCTGACTGTTCAGTTTGGTCTGGGTGTGAGATCCCAGGGGGTGTCCAGTCATGATTTATTGTATTTAATTCCCGTGATGATTGCCTGATTTGGTCCAATATGGAGTCTCCCTGTACCTCTGGATGCAAAAGTTCTAGGATGGTAGGAGACTCTTGGGGTAGCAATCTATGCACAAACCTTTGCCCCCAGAATTGCTTTTTACAAGGACTGAGTTGCGTAGGTGCAATGCCCATATTGGCATGAATTTATTTATGTGGCAGCAGGACCAGCATGCTCAGTCCTGATTTCCCTTTACGTGTGTTGCCTTGTACCCACAGTACATATAGTTTGCATTCATAGCCAGTCCAGGGATTATGCTTTTGACAGGCCATCGTCAAACCTTCTGTCTCTGATGCACTGGTTTGTAAACTTTCTAGATGAACTGTTACTGCATTAAATTTATTAGAATTTTATCCCTTTTTATGTACTCATCATAATTGACTTATTAAAATTTTAAATTACAAATGTAAAAACATGTGTTGTATTTGAATTTAATTTGCATGTAAATTGTATGCTGGGAGCTAAGTTGTTGTGTAGGCACCAGTGTGTGAAGCCCACAGGATTTAAAGGTACGGCTGAAAAGTAAGATGCAGAGCACCATAAATTGAGAATCTTGGTAGTTTTAACTGC
The DNA here is from genome assembly GCF_001447785.1 of Gekko japonicus. Lineage (NCBI taxonomy): Eukaryota > Metazoa > Chordata > Lepidosauria > Squamata > Gekkonidae > Gekko > Gekko japonicus. The sequence goes on from NW_015161410.1 coordinate 1,210,071, forward strand.
AGACGTACTGAGGTGTGGGGATGAGCTGCTCTTCTCTTGGTTGTGTGCAGCAGGTGTATTTTTAAAAAGCAATGGGTGCCAAAATCTACAAGGATACAGCTGAATCTTGTGCTGGGTCCATTCATTTCAGTATATTCCTTTCAACATATGTGTGGTATCCATGGAGAAACTAGTAGGTTTGCATGGAGAAAATGCATGGAGAAAATTAATTCTTCAAACAAGGCACAGGCAGAAAAGGTAGGAAAGGAGAGCATGAGAGCCCACTCAACACACTCGTCTTTTGTAACAAAATGTTTTACAAAATGCACCTTTGCTTTGCATGTGAAGGGGCAGACTTGTAATAATTGGGTATCCCCACCCATCTATTTTTTAGACTTTCAATCATGGGTCTCTCACATATTGACACATTATACTTCATTACTTGTTCTTTCTGACTCTTGTGTCTACTTTTGTAAAAGAGACAGCAACACTGAAGGGGTGTCTGTTAGTGCACAAGAGAACTATTTTCTGGTGTCTTTTGACTGCTTCTCTCAGCACCATTTGAGTCTTTCCCACCATAGAGCATTTCAAGCAAACCCTTTGCTTGTTTTTTTGAAGCTTCCAATGATCTTTGGGGGATTCTTTATTTAGCTGTGAAAAGAAGGGCATTACCCTGCTACTGGAGGAATGATGAGATTGTGGGATGAGATTTTGCCCTGGGAGTTAATTTCTCGGTATCCAACTACAATGTAATATTGCCCAATTTGGCTTCCATTAACACATTACCTAATATGTGTCCTAAATTCATCTCCAGTTTTGGTGAAATAAGGACTACCAGTTTTTTCTTTTGTTTTCAGAAGTTTAAGGGACCCATTTGGTGCCACAGATTAATTGCTGGCTTTTATATTCTCAAATGAGGGCTGTAATTTTATCTGTTTTCTTCCTAGAGGGTTTAGGAACAACTTGAAAACAGCTCTATCCAACACGTACTAATCTGAGTAAGCCACCACAGTGCAGTCTTGCACATGGTACAGACCAGAGGCCTAAACATCATCAGCTAAAACATTCCCCCCCCCCTCTTAAAAATAGTTTTTGAGAACTGGAATGCTTCCTTGCTGTTTTATGCAATTTTGGTTAGTTGTAATTTATAAAAGTTATTACATGGTTTTTGCTTGCCTGTGGATTTCCCTAGACTAATGGGACAATGTCTTAAAATGCAAGATAATCCCCAGATCTCCCCTTGACATGATATTCTTTACCATAATGTTGTTCAGTATGGAAAGACAGCAAAGCTACTGTCATTAGGGGAGAAGGAAATGTACTTTGTTCATAGTGCTGAAAGCACACTGCGGCTATTGTCCTCCCTAATTAAGGTAGCCGAGTGCTTTTAACCTTGATTTAATTTCTTTTGGGGGATTAAAAATAGATTCTCTTTTGCTGTTTCCCACACATCACTGCAATATGCATAAAGATACAATGTTGAGTTTGGTCTTTATTTGATTCCTTGATGATAGAGTGGAATAAAAACAAAGCATAGTGGAAAAACAATGGATCCCCTCCCCTTCCTGTTCATTTTGCAAATTACAGTATATTGGCTTATAAGACTATTTAACATATGGTTTTCAGTAAAGTGCTTTTGGTCTAACCTTGCCCTACATTCTAATTAAGTCAACAGAAACATATTGTTGGGGACAGTTGGCTCGAGCATAAATTTACAAATGTGAGTGCCAAGTCTTATGTTGTCGCAATTTTGCTCTGGAGATGGCTAGGTGGGTTACAGTCCAGAAGAGCAGAACTGTGTCTATGTATGTGTAATCATGTAATTGAATAACGGTGCTGCCTCTTTTGATAACTGACTGTAAAGCTCTAAATTAGATTACATTATAAGTGAATTTGTGAACGGCGCTATTTAAATCTTTACTTAAACTAATTAATGAGTAGGAGTAAGTACTCCACAGGAGGTCGGCCTTGAGGCCTGTTTTCACAAAATGTGACAGGAACTACACTTTAATTGTGAGGGGGAAAATGTATCTCTATTAAACCTCAGTGCACAGCGCACATGGGAGCAACTGCTCTTCATAAAAGTAATTGAGATTTGGTGGGACTATTAACAGTTTACAGAAATGCCTATCAAAACCAAATATACTGCAAACATATATGCAGCTTTTGGCTGCCAGTCCTCTCTTAGCTGTACCCAAGGGGCTGTGCCCAGAGGACTGTCAAAGACAACAGTGCAAAATAGTGCCACCCTTTTCCAGATGGCAAAAGTAGTTTGCAACATGGTGCAGATGTTGGGGAGGGAAGGGGGGAATCTGCTGGGGAACCCACAACTGGCTATGAGGGAATGATTGAGCACTTTTCTGAATACAGTCCAGAATTTCCTATAAAGTTTCAGGTAGGGTAAGAAGAGACCTGGGAGAGTGGAAGGGAACCACTGTGAAAGTAAGAGAGTGAAGGGTGATCTGAGGTTCAAGGGATTTTTGCCCAAAGTAAGGAACCGATGGTAAGATTAATCAGAGTTGGTAGGAAGGAGCCTACCAAGATAATGCCCAACCTAAAAAGGCTAGTGAGCATAGGAGGAAGAGCTGAATAAGCCGCTTTCTGGAATATATGTTTTAATATTCCCCATACTAGGTATCTGTAGGAGCAAGATTAGCAGCTTTGGTGACCCTGATTGGACAGAAAGATGGCCTACATATCCTGTAAAAAATAAGCAAGGAGGGCACATACGGAATGTTTGTTTTGCAGTCAACTTTTTTATTCCTTGCCTCATCTGAAATTGTCTGAGTCTGGAAGTGGGGAGGGAGGGGGAAGCACTTGCACTGCCAACTTTCACCCTGGTAGAAAGCATTCATTTTCTTGTAACATAGGTGTTAAGTAGCTCTGTCAAGAAGTGTACAGCAAACCCTGGCCATTCACAAGGGAACCATTCCCAGTATCACCACAAATGGTAAAATTCATGAATGCTAGCAGGGACAACCTGGGAAACCAAAACAACCTGGAAACAGCCCTCCCCCACTCATCCCATGCCCTACTGCAGAGGTGTCGAACTCATTTGTTATGAGGGCCGGATCTGACATAAATGAGACCTTGTTGGGCTGGGCCATGTGTGTCATAAAATGTAATGCCAGATAGCAGAGATATAACCTTTATAAAGGACGCAAACACAAAGGTGTTTTTTTTACTTAAATTTACATTAGCACTCTTGCAATATTGCAATATTTTGTTTACTTTCTGATAACTGACACTTCTTGCTCTGAATTATTGCATCAAAATGTCTGTGCTCTCACAATATTGAGCATTCTGTTCAGGTGTGTATCTATAAGCTGCAAACCTACGATGACACAGCAGCAGCAGAACTGGAAGCAGCAGCAGAAGACAGCCAGTTCCACTGCGGGCCTGACAGAAGCCCTCCGGGGGCCTGATCTGGCCCCCGGGCCGCATGTTCTACACCACTGCCCTAATGTATCCCCCATAATCCCCCCCCCTATGGAGGGAGGCCCAGCCAAGGCAAATTGTATGCAGCACCTGGCTTGGCTATGGTACTGTCACTGAGTTGACTAGCGGGGCGGGTGAGGTGGCTACTGTTGCCTGGGGTAAATTGCACATCAACATTGGGCACAGGGGAGTCACGCAACAGCAATTTCTAGAGTTGAGGTGATCATGAGGAGGCAGGGTGGAGCCAGCCACTTATGCCCACTCTACCTCTCCACATGTTTACTGAGCTCACGGAGAGGGAGGTGTTGTGTGCTCAGGCCTGACTCCATCACATGGTCAGATTGCGAGTAAGTGTGAGTGGTGGTGAATCCACAAATGGTGAGGGTCTGCTCTGTGTTTTCAGGACAGCTGCCTTTCCCCTAGAATTATTTATCCACATTACCTTAGTGCTGTTTGATGACTGTGTCAAATGGTGTGGTGAGAAGCCCATCAGGCTCAAGGCTGTCATTCAAGAGGGGTGGGAGGACAATCCTGTAGAGGTGAGCTGTTTCAGCATACTGTTCAAGGCTGTTGGGCTTATTAGTGGAGTCACAGGCTTTGCTGGCTTTAAGGAATGAACAAACCCATGATGATGTGGTACTCTATATTTTTTGCTGCTCCACCCACCAGCACCCACCCCTAGTTGCCAGCAAGTCATGGGATGATAGTGTTTCCCAAACTCCAAGTCATTCTGTTGCAACATGAGCTTGTATAGATAGTATCTAGAAGTGGTTGGATGTATAGTAAATTAGTGTGTTTATCAGTTAAACTGACCCTAATCATGCCCTGTAGAAGTTTAAATAGACAGTAAATACTTTTATTAAAAAGTAACTGGATCCCATGAGCTTTTTTGCAATCCTGACAGCTGTCCCATGCATTTGGGAATCCAGCACTTCCTGCTTTTTGTTTGCTCCTTCCTAAATAGCCGTTACTGCTACCCATTTACAGCTATTTATGGGGGGAAAGTAGACACAAATAGCAGAATAGCTATAACTGTCCACCTTCAGCTTGGAATGAAAACATTCTTCTCTCCACCAGGAAATCTGTTAATGGCTTGGGAACTGTCCTTAAAAAAATTCCCTTTGTGTTTTGCACGTCTTTATTTCCATTCAGCATTGTAAATGCTTTAAATGAATGGCTTAATCTAAAATTGTCAGTCCGTGAACTACCCATTATGGAAAAGAAAAACCTACCCACCAAATGTAGAGGTCCTAAGTAAAATATATGCCTAGTTTGATTTAGGCAATTCTTATAAACGTACTAGCATTGGGCAATTATTAGGCTATTTTTTTCTCTTAAATATATATTTGCAAAAAGCATATAAGAATACTAAATGACTAGTAAATTTTAAATGGTTTGCATGGAAGTTTAACGCGGTAAAAGAACAAAAAATCATTGTGGCATCTTTGGGTAAAACTAAGTTTGCTATAGTAATAGAAATATCATAGCAATTATTAGTTTTTGAATAGAAGTGTGACACTTTAGACATGTCTAGCAGCCCTTCCCAAGCTAAAGTGTCAAACTTCAGGCTATCTTACTTTGTTCACGTTATGAGAAGACACGACTCACTGGAAAAGACAATAATGCTAGGAAAAGTTGAAGGCAGCAGGGAAAAAGGAAGACACAACACGAGATGGATTGACTCACTCAAGGAAGCCAGGAGGGTCCTCAGTTTGGAAGACCCGAGAATGGCTGCTAACAACAGGATGTTTTGGAGGACTTTAATTCACGGGGCTGCCGTTAAGTCGAAAGTGACTTGATGGCACATAACACACACAGCAGCCCCAAACAACCTTCCGCCCTATAGTGGCTTGTTGCAGTCCTTCATTGTGACCATTGGACAGCACAGTGAACTTGTGGTGACTTCTTAAACTGCTGACCAGGTTAGCTTGCTGGTCGTGGGTACCCGCCATGACCCTTGTGAGTCGTCTTCTTCGCACCTTTAACAAACAGCCTACAGTGTAGAATTGTTGTGGCATTTAAAAAATAGCAGTGAACAGTGCAAAGTAGAGTTTTATTACCCTTCTAAAATCCACTGAAGTCAGTGGACTTTGAAGGATACAACTGTGCTCTCAAGATGGCAGCGTTAGCAGTGAGTGCAGCAGTGGCTGCACACAACTAGTTGACCGTGGGGAAGAACTGGTTGGCACTTTCAAGCAGTCAGTGATGCGTGGTGGAAAACTTTCCATGCTGTGTTTTTCTGTAGAAAATCTTCTACCCAGGTATGTAAATATTGTTGATAACTGTCAGGGTGGCTGTGCTGCAAATTAGTCATGTTGGATGGGCTTAATGCGAAGCACAGACAAACCCCAGTGCTTGTATATGGTATCACCTTTTGCTAACGGTATTTCTATTTAAATTAGAAAAATTTCCTATTCAGATTTCCCTAGAAAACCCACATCACTGCTAGCAACAACCATGTTTAGTTCTCAGTAGTCTTGAGAAGTAGCCCTTAGTGAAGTGATATTCAGTGGCTTGAGAGCCACATGTGGCTCCTTGATATGTCACATATGGCTTTTCTGAGCACTGTTTCCCTGATGTGGCACCTACCCTATGTTTCAGGAGAGTGAGCGAGGCCCTTGCCTGGTGCAGCTTATGGTTGGCAGGTGGTTTCTTCCTTGAAACAGTCACCACTTGAAGAATGGGCAAGTGGCCACCCTGCCTGAGTACAAGCCCCATGCCAGAGATGGGTAGCTCTTTCAGCTGATGGTAATTGTGAGTGTGGCTCTGTGTGAACACCATGGCCTTAGTGGTAAAGGAAATGCAATTTGTATGTACTCTGAAGTACTCCCCTTATTATAAACCATGGTGGTTAAGCCATGTCTCTAACATTTTTAGGACGTACACATTGTTTTTACGTTTAAAAAGATTATTTGCATTGCTTAGAATTAATCCTGTGGAGTAGCAGAGCTGTCGGTGCCGTGGCCCAAAGTCCTGTTCTGCCCTCCATCCCTGATAAAGAGAGCAGAATTTGACAGTGAGGGAAAAGATATCGTAGGTACCCCTTAGGTTACCAGAGCCCTCTGTCTCTAGAGAGCACCATAGCATTGAAGATAACGGTGAGAATGCTAAACTGGGATACTTGAGAACCAACCAAGAGGCTTCTTAACATATATCTGGGCACAACATGCAATCCCGTTGACAATGCAAAAGGGAAGTGCAACCCTTCTTCTTGATAGGAAGTATATTGGCTACATTCAGATGTCATGGTAACCAGGTCTACTTCTTGGCAGGAACGCACAGGAACGGAGTTCCGGCTGGCTCCCAAGTTGGCCACGCCCAACAAGAACTCATTAGCATAATAGGCCACACCCAACATCAGAAACTCATTAGGATTGGCTACATTAGGGGTGTGTGGCCTAACATGCAAAGGAGTTCCTGCAACAAAAAAAGCCCTGGGTTTTGACAACAAACAAGGTAAACAGAATAAGAAGCAAAAGGTGGGTGTGGCTGGATGACCACAGTTCTGGTAACATGGGAATGCAGCCTAATATGCTAATGAGTGGTGCAATCAGGGGTGTGGCCTAATATGCTAATGAGTTTCTGCTGGTGGGTGTGGCCTATTATGCTAATGAGTTCCTGCTGGGCTTTTTCTACAAAAAGAGCCCTGCACGTTTTCATTCCAGTGAGCCTTGAAAGTTCTTAGGCTCGCACACTTCCCCCTCCCTTTCCCTTCTCCTCGCGCTTAGTTACAATGCTGAAGATTCTTTGTTTCACTGTCTCATCTGAACCACAAAGCATGGCTTGTTCCTTGTCTGCATGCCAGGATTCCATAACACTGTGGCTTAAAATCCTGGCTTGTGGGGCAGATGTACCAGGAAATGGTGGTTTATCCTTGCAGACAAGGAGGACGTTTTCTGTTGGAGCCCATACATGAGGGAGGGGAACGTGTGATACTCCGAAAGTTTATTGTAGAAACGAAGTGTGGTTTGTTCTTCTGTCTGAACGTGTAGCCCTTTCCCCTGAATGAACAGTAGAAGAATTTAGTCTATAATGACAACAGTTGTAAAGGGGGGAGCTTTTATAGCTTTTAATATAGCAACATCGGACAACTTCTGAGACTGTTTCTGAAACAAATAAAACGTTCCTTCCCCCCTGCTCCTTTTTAAATTGTCTGTTTGCTGAGATATGCCTGAAGTAAGTTGAGATGGTGCAAGAGGATGTGTTCTCACTGCAGTTCTGGCACGGCTGCAGCATTAGAGTAAAAGCAATTGAAGAATCATATGGAAAAGCATGCAGGTCGGTTGCCAGACATTTGAGAAGCTTAGCCAAGTGACTGAACTTTGGATGCCTTGCCGAGTTTCCCAGAGTTTCAGCTTTCTGAGCTGCTATTAAAAAAAGAGGAACATTTCTGCTCCAAAACCTCAGGGCTGTGGTGGTCACATGTAAATCATGATGAAGTTGTAGCTGTGCAAGTGATTACATTGTGTAAGCATGCTACCAGGGAAGAAAAGGGACTCCTGGCCCACAAATGGGCAAAGGCAGGCTGATCAGTTTCCCCATGTTGTGTGTTTCTCCTGCCTCCCTCTTCCCACCAAGTAGTATCTCAGATTACCTTTAGAGCTGCTAAAAGGTCCTTAAGAGGATTTGTTCCTTTGTCCCCTACACAACAGAGCAATTAAATTACTCTCTGTCAAATTGGTATTGTGGTTATGGTTTGATGCAAAAGATTGGGGGGGGGGGGAGGAGACAGCAGCTTGGAAAAAGTTATCCAATATGTTAGTCTTAATACGGTTAGGAATGGTTTCCCCCCCCTCCTGTAGCCTGCCTTGCCTGTCCCTGACATTTTTCCTTGCGGCCATTTTTCAGTCGGCATACAACGTCCCAGGGCAGCCTTTTGTTTGGCTTGACTGAGTCAAGCAAACATATAATTTTGCTTCCATTGGAGAAGCTCAGTTGCTAACTCTAAGCAAGCAGTAGCTTTCAAGCCTGTGCTCCTCATTCTGTGAGAAATCTAGAAAAGGGTACCTGGCTGAGTGGTCTGGTCCTGCAGGTACCCTTAGAAAGCTCATTGTATTGACTTGTATGTATGTAACCAAGCCACCAAAGGTGGTTCTGGGAGGGACTTCCTCCTCCCCCAGGATCTGGTATTGGATATTGAAGGAAGTGCTAAGGTAGCTGGCACTGTAGGGTCACCATAAGTTGGTTGTGACTTGACACTTTCCTTCCTTCTATAGAGTGTTGGGCTGGGCTGGCCATTTAACTTACTAGGTGGGTTGTCATCCGGCCAGGCTGCTGACAACTAGGAGTAAGGAGAGCTAAACCCCAATAGCTCTGCCAATGCTGCAGGGCCCCCTAAGCCCCCTTCAATGATAAATACGATTGGTATCAACTTACCATTTCCTACCTCTTATACCACCACCAGTTGCTAATGGCACAGGAAGAAGCAGTGGGCAGTCATCATTTGACCTGAGTGGTTCTTGCAGTTATTACTCACAGTGCTTCATGGGTCACCCAGTTTGGCTGACTGGCTCCTGGGCTGTTTTAACTTCCCAGTCTACCACCCCAAATAGTGTGTACCTACTTTGTATAATTTATGGAGTAATATTCCTGCGATCTCTGTGCGTACGTATATTTCTCAAAAAGTACTATTTTCAAAAAAAACACCCTTAGAATAGAAATCAAATCAGTGGGTTTGTCACAGCTGAGTGATGATGCTTATGGTACATGCATGTAGACTCCTGTATATTTAATGATTTATTATGTCTCCTCCAAAAAGAGAAATGATAGCAGAAATGGCTTAAGTATTATCAGAAAATCGCATGTGCAATCTGGGTCACATAGCAGCATCTTCAGCCAGCAGAACACTTTGCAATGTTCAGCGTTTGAATTATCACAGTTGCATTATTGTCCTTGTTTGTAAGTAACCATTTAGTCTCTGAGTGATGGAGCTGTTCAAGCCATCTCATAGCTCATCCTTGATCCAGGAACCATGAAACTGCATGAATAATTTAGGTATGAAGGCAGCCCCAATGAATTTAACTTCATCCCTTAAATTCTCCTTGCAAGTAATAAGCAAGCATCAGTGTGTGTGCAAGCACTAGCACACAAGTATGCTTGCTCTTCAGAATTTGAGGTATAGAGTCGAACTCCTTCGAGTTGAATAAGCAGCTTGGTGCAAGAACGGCTGAATGGGGAAGCTTCTAAGGAATAAGTGTAGGGCTTTTGTGTATTAGAGGCCATTTTCTTTTAAGAAAGCCTCTTGCTAAACTTCTTTTGAAACTCTGATGAATTTAAAACAGCATTTCAGCAGGCTAATACAGAAATTGCTCGTTGCGGTTGTGGATTCCTGACATTCAGCTCACCTGGGATTCTGGGATAGTACACATGATGACTCACTGTGGCTACATGATTAGGTGTGGCAAGGGCTGTTGGGAGTGGCCAGGGTCCCAAGAGAAACGGGAGGGGGGTCGGAGTATAAGAGAAACCAGCCTACAGGGTGAGCAGGTGTCCATCACTCCTGTGAGGAGCCATCACTGAGTGAAGCTCTGTTATTGGGCACTGTTGCCTTCTGCTGACTGCTTGCAGTTTTTCAGAACTGGCTTCTTTTGCTCTACTTTTCTTGCTGTCTCAGTGCTATGGAACTAACTGCCTCTGTTCCAAAGCCAGCTGAAGCCACTGGGTTTGCTGAGGGTGTCTGTTCTGACCCTAACCTGTGGTGGAATGGGGAACATATGTAAGGCCACTCAAAAGGGGGAAATTCCCTGTCTAGAAATGAAAGGAAATAAATATTTGTTTACCAATTTTAACTGTGACTTGCTAACACTTTCTTGAGACTGACAGCTGAAGAACATGGATTGAGTCCAGCATAACCTCTGTAGTGTGTTAATATTTTATACTAGATATATTATTAAAATTAAATATTATGCATTATAGGTATGCACACATTTTTCAGTAAATGCTGGCTTGGAAAGATAATCACTGCATTTTACTGGTGCTCCTAAGCCCTGCTAATTGGTCCAGCTCACTTTTATCTCTTGCTTTAGCATCTTTCATGATTACCCTCTGGAATGACCTGACAGCTATAAATGGCACTTATGACAATGTTGTATCAGAAAAAGGGTGGCCTTTGTTGCTAAAGGTACAAAAGTGGAAGGCTGGTTTAGAGAAAAAGTTGGCAAATGAAAGCGGCAGATGGGACAAAACCAACATTCTGGTTGAAAAGGTGCTGCAAAGGGCCCACAAAATTGTCATTCTGGATTTTCTCGTTAACAATATGATTACTTTCGTATACTACCCAGTTATTACTTTTTTCAGATTTGACCACTGCAGATGGGTCAGCTCTTCTAAAGCCGTCTGTTGCTAATTCCAGTATTCTAGCATGATTGTCCCATGCCAATCGGATTTTCAGAGAGCTCACACTATGATTTATAATTCACAAAACTTACAACCTGCAAATTGTACCATTCTAAGTATTGCTAGTTACCTTGCTCGTCCATTGCCGTAGCTCAGGAGAACAAATGACGGTTACAAATGAATACTGGCAGCCCCTAATGCAGCAGTTAAAGTGTTGGACTAGGGAGACTTGGTTTCAAATCCCTACTCAACTCACCGTTGCTAGTCTCTCTCAGTCAAACCTAGTTGTGAGGGCAGGAGTGGAGAATGCTGTGCCCCACCATGAGCTTCCCAGCGGAAGGGAGAGATAGAAATTCAGTAGCGCTACCTAGAAAGGTTGGTGAAAGCCTTTGATCAGAGTGTCTTAATGTCCCTTTCCTCACTTCTGTCTCTACAAGGATTTACAGGGATTGTCTCAAACAGATTAAGAGAGACGCATTTCACCCCTGTTGTCAATGGAAGGTATTGATTTTGTAGTTAATAAGGTAAATTCTTCCTCTGTTACTTAAACTTGCTTTGTAGTATTCTTCTTTTCTTTCCCTCCATAAGAATTAAGTGTAAAGTGAGGTGACATGAAGTACATGTAAAGAGAAACTGAGCTCAGGTATATGTTACTGGAGTTATCCTGCTTGTTCCTGTCACCATTCCCTCCACGCTGCTTTTGTTGTCTCAGATTACAAATTGCAAGATCCTTGGGGCAGGAATCTGTCATCTTGTCCTCTGTAAATTGCCACGATCATGGGTGGTGGTTCCTTTTTTTGCCCTGGACTTCCGGTGGACTTCCGGTGACTACATAGGATTTTCAAGGCAAGAGATATTCAGAGGTAGTTTGCCATAGCCTGCCTATGCGTAGCAACCCTGGCCGTCCTTGGTGGCCCGGTTTCCCATCCAAATATTAATCAAGAAGAACTGTGCTTGACTTCTGAGATCTGACGAGACAGGACTATCCTAGGCTATCCAGGTCAGGATAGTGCTATATGAAGATAAGAAGAACTATCCAGCTAAAATGGCTTGGGTCTTCAGTAGAAGCCCAATGGGATACACCTATCTCTTCCATCTTTTCTCTTAAACAGTGAGAGGATATGCAGTCTGGGCCTTGGGGTTGGCAATGGGTAAGGAATGTGAAGTCTGTTATTGCTAGTAGCTGGTGGAGTGAGATGGCCTTGAAAGGGTACAGGAATCCTTTATTGTTTTGGGAATCCTTTTGATTCATAAGGCAGGATAGAAACCAGATAACCTGTGGATCTTGTACATCTGAGGACCTTTGCTTCTAACTAGAGATTTATGTTGTCACTAGTAAGGAAAGCCCGTCGTGGCGGTAGACGACGGGCCCTAGATAGGAAGGAAGGGCGAGTGGAAGGGAGGAATGGAGAAGAGGAGGTAGAGAGAGAGAGACAGAGGTAGATAGGGTGGAAAGAGAGAAAAGGGGTGGAGACAGAGTGGGGTTAGTGGTAGTAATTTGGAAAGAAAGGAAGGGAGAAAGGAAGGAAGGAAGGAAGGAAGGAAGGAAGGAAGGAAGGAAGGAAGGAAGGAAGGAAGGAAGATGGGTAGAAAGACAGAGATTGAAAGAGAGTGAATGGGAGGAAGGATAGTTGTGAAGGAAGAAGGGCAGAGAAACAGAGGGGGGAAACAGAGTGGGTGAGAGAGAGAATGTTGGGAGGGGAGAGAGAGAAAAAGGAGGGGGG
>NW_015161410.1:1224365-1251825 GCF_001447785.1 Gekko japonicus
AGGGAAGCCGGCGGACGGAGCCTATCGGCTCCGTTCGCCGCTGGGCTGAAAGCGTCCCTTACCGTATGTGGGGAAGATGGCCGCTCAGAAGAGCTGGCTCCGATGACTGGCTCCCTCCCCTCCCAGCCACCCAGCCAATGGCAGGGCAGGTTGGCTGAGGGAGCCAGTCATTGGAGGCAGCTCTCCTGAGTGGCATATTTTCCACCCATACACTAACGGGGCGCGTTTTAGAATTTTGGCAGCGACTACTCTTTTATATAAGGGAGAGATTGCCATAATCACCATGATGAAACCCTACTTTAAGGTGGCCATGGGCTACAACTATCTCTTGAATACACCACAGGCACCCATTGTCTGGTCATTATTCTCTGGAATTCACTGTCATGTGCAAATTATTTTACGGTTACCATCTGTGTGGTTCTTGTTTGCTTAAATGGGTGTACATATGCACTTCTTCAACAGACACAGGGAGAAAAAAAGTCTCTGTTGGCCCAACATAAAAGTCAGTCCTTTTGAGATCACTTGAGAAATATGGTTCTTCGGATGTGCATCTGACCATGTTCTCACAGACCGCAAACATTGTTGGATAGGCACAAGCTGTGACCTACGATTTTTGAAGTGCTGTGTTAAACACACAGCTGGCAAAACATACCATCTTTAGTTTTCAACCTTTGTGGTCAGTTGTAAAAAAAAATACATAACTACTTTGATTTGCTTTTCTGTGGAATTTTGGTGGAAGTGCATTTGAGGCACCTACATACCGTTCCTTACAACTATAATTCATAACATCCCACTAATTTATTGCTGTGTACTAAATAGCATGATGTGTATAAAGAATTGGAAAGTCTGTAGGGTAATTTGTTTTTTCAGCCTCCTTAAATTTTTCATCGTGACAACCGATTTACATTTTGGGCTTTGCATTCGTAGAGTGTGGTTTTGTTCTTAGCATTTGCCGCTCTCTCAAGTTGCTGGCTGTGTCCCTACAAAATAATTTATTTTTTGTCAAGTATATGGTCTGTGCAGGGAAACACTTTACCAAAATTAAGTACCTCCATATACATACTTAATTTATTTCTAACTCAGAGTTCATGACTCCGAAGAATTAATGTTCCTGGATTTTAAGGCTGGGGGCTGCAACTGAGAATCTCTTTTCTGTTCCTCATAACAAGTGTGGCTCCCCAGGAGTATGCAGAATTATTTGCCAGACACAGTATGTGGTTTTGGCTTTCATTGCACAAAGTCTTAAATAAATAGACTGGGGCCCGGATAGCTCTAATGTCCACTCCTGATCAGAGTTCGACTTCATTATTCCATATCCCCCCCCCCTCCAGACTGCTAGAACAAGGTATGGAAACAGACATTCTCAGTGGCACCGCTATGGATGTGGTACAGTCTTCCCATGGAGAGTTCTGAATGCCCCAGCTGAGCCTATGTATTCTAAGACTTTTTTGTTGTTGCTGCTGTTAATTCAGGATGTTTCTGTGAGCATATGGAACCCACCTTATACTGAGACAGGCAGTTAATCCACTTCTATTGTGACCGGTAGTAACTCAGGCAAGGCTTTTTTGCTGCCCAGAGAGCCTTTCACTGAAGATACCTGTCTGTTAGAGTGGTGGTTGGCAGCTAGAGTGAAACTGCCTTACACCAAATCAGACTATTCATTGGTCTGTCTCTCTCAGTACTGTCAATTCAGGGAGAGGGCTTTCCTAATAACCTGCCATTTGAGATGGCAGGGGTTGAACTTGGTACCTTATGCATGCAAAGTGTTGTTTCCATCCTGGGGCAATGTAGTGCAGTGTATAAATGTAATCATGATGCATCTTTCTCTGCTTGGGTCATGACTGAAGTAGTTATGTAATCTTTTCAACTTCTTCTTTTCCCATTCAGTGCAATGGAGTGCAGGTTAGCTTTCTTCTCAGCATAGATATTAGGATTGTGCAAAGTTTGTTCCTGACCTAAATAGCTCAGGCTAGCCTGATTTCGCCAGATTTCCAAAGCTGAGCAGGCTCAGCCCTGGCTACTAGTTGGATGGGAGACCTCCAAGGAGTACCAGGATTGTGACATGGAGGCAGGCAATGGCAAACTTTTTGTTGTTGTTCAGTCGCATAGTCGAGTCCGACTCTTCGCGACCCCATGGATCAGATCACGCCAGGCCTTCCGGTCTTCCGGTGTCCTCTGAAGTTGGCTCAACTTCATGTTTGTTGCATCTATGACACTGTCTAACCATCTCATCCTTTGCTGTCCCCGTCTTCTTTGACCTTCAATCTTTCCCAGAATCAGGGTCTTCTTTGAGCTTCAGTTTCATTATCTGGCCTTCCAGGGAACAGTCAGGGATGATTTCTTTTAGGATTGACTGATTTGATCTTCTTGCAGTCCAAGGGACTCTCAAGAGTCTTCTCCAGCACCATAGTTCAAAAGAATCTATTCTTCGGCGCTCGGCCTTCCTTATAGTCCAACTCTCGCAGCCATACATGACTACCGGGAATACCATTGCTTTGACCATGCGGACTTTTGTTGGCAGGGTGATGTCTCTACTTTTTATCATGCTGTTTAGGTTCGCCATCACTTTCCTCTCAAGAAGCAGGAATCTTTTAATTTCATGGCTGCTGTCACAGTCTGCGGTGATCTGGGATCCCAGGAAAGTGAAGTCTGTCACTACTTCCATGACTTCCCCTTCTATTTGCCAAGGAGTGATGGGGTTGGATGCCATGATCTTAGTTTTTTTTTTATGTTGAGCTTCAAGCCCACCTCTGATCATCTCTTGCCTTGAAAACCCTATGAGGTCACCATAAGTCAGCTGTCAGATTTTCTATTCCTTGGCTCCATCGTCAGCCAATAGGGAGACTGCACCCAAGGAATCAGAAGGAGATTGAGACTAGGAAGGGCAGCCATGAAGGAGCTAGAAAAGATCCTTAAGTGTAAGGATGTTTCACTGGTGACAAAGATAATTCATACCATAGTATTTCCTGTTACTATGTATGGGTATAAAAGTTCATCAATGAAGAAAGCTAACAGGAAGAAAGCTGATTCATTTGAAATGTGGTGTTGGAGGAGAGTTTTATGGATACCATGGACCACCAAAAAAAGATGAAGAAGTGGGTTCTAGATCAAATCAAGCCTGACCTCTCCCTAGAAGCTAAAATGACTCACCGAGGCTATCATAATTTGGTCTCATTATGAGAAGACAAGAGTCACTGGAAAAGACAACAATGGTAGGAAAAATAGAAGACAGCAGGAAAAGAGGAAGACCCAACATGAGATGGATCGACTTGGTAAAGGAAGCCACACGTATCAGTTTGCAAGACTTGAAAAAAGGCAGTTAAAGATAGGATGTTTTGGAGGTCATTAATTCATATGGTCACTATAAGGGATGGGCACAAACTGAGGAAATGGTGGTTTGTGGTTGGTTTGCTTACATGAACGTTTCCCATTTCCCAAACCGGTTTGTGATTCGTTTGGTTTGTGAGTTTGGGAGGTGGTAGAACAGACTCCTCATGAGTTAGAGACACTAAACTCGCAGAGAGTTTTCAGCAGGATCTCCTCCACCTGCCCTCCATGTTTGGTGAAGATTGGATTTGGGATGTCTGAGTTATAGCCCTCCCAAAGCAGGTGCCCCCAGAAAAGCTCAGCTCCTGCCTCCCCTTAAATTAGCCACACAGCAAACAATTCTTCCTAACTCGCTCTCACACAATGACTAACACCTCTCTCTTCCTGCTGCATAGTGAAAGCTGCTTAGTCAAGGTGTAGATCCCATAGATCAGAATGGGAGCACTGTGGTTGGCTCCCAGAGCTGCTAATCAAGCTATGGATAGAGGTCATTTTGGGGGGGATCGTGGGAGATCGCAGTTCCCCTGGGTGAGGTACAGGGGGCAGAGCACATGATGAAGCCCCGCCCCCTGCTTCTGGCTGCCCCGCCTCCGGCCCTCATTCAGCCAGGAGGAGGCAGGAGAAGAGGGAGAGTAAGTTGCTTCCTCCCTGCCTCTCCCCACCAATGCCTGCCTGGGGCCAGGGAGGGCCTTCACGGGGCTTCCTTGCACTCCTTCCGGCCTTGCAGGTCCACCACCGGGCCCCTCATGGGGCTTGGCAGTGGAGCTGCAAGGCCGACTCAGGTGGCCGGGACCGTTGGGGGCGGAGGGGGTGGCCTTATGACACACTTCTGGTGATGTCAGGGTGTGTGGCCTTATGACACACTTCCGGTGATGTCAGGGGGTGTGGCATATGCTAATAAGTTATGCTAATGAGTTCCCCTAGCTCTTTTTCTACGAAACGACCCCTGGCTATGGACAACTGCTATGGGTGTTTCAAGGGCTCTCCACAAGTTCACCCCCAGCATTGCCTAGGGATTGGTTGAATCGGCACAAGTCTGTCTGGAGAATGAACTGGTTTAATGAACCAAACGAACCTTCATGGAATAAAGGCAGTTCATTTTTGGATTCAGGCATGATGTGACCAAACAAACCCGTTCAAAACGAACCATTAACTGGCCCAGTTTGTGCTCAAACTGTGGTTCATTTCTTGATTCAAGCCTATCCCTAGTCACCATAAATCAAAAGTGTCCTCTTCCCTCCCCTCCCCTCCCCTCCCCTCCCCTCACAGAGAGAGAGAGAAGCGAGAGAGAGAGAGAGCGAGAGAGCGAGAGAGAGAGAGAGAGAGAGAGAGAGAGAGAGAGAGAGAGAGAGAGAGAGATCGTCAATTGAATATGTTTGCCATGCTAAAAAACCTGGAGTATATTGAAATGCATAAGTGTGTACCTCTTTGGTTAAGATGCATAAGTGTGTACCTCTTTGCCAAATTTATCACTTATTTAAAATATTTTATTCTGCTGTTAAAGATGGCTGACAGTACTAATTTAAAACAGACTCACAATAACATATTACATTAACCACAATCACATATATATTCAAACTCTTCAAAGAACAGCAGCTATAGAAATGATGGTGGAAAACGAGTATTCAAAGAAATATAGAAACACCAATAAAACAGCAGCAGCGCCTTGATTAAATACAGTATGTTATAAAATGCAACAGAACAACTGCAGGCATTTCTTTTTTTCTCAAAAGTCAGCAAATTATGTTTATCATTTTTAAAAAATCTATTGTCGGTTTTGGGGAACTTATCCCTAATGACAATGATACAACTTTTCACCAAGAGTAGAAACTAATTTGTCACGCTTTTAACAGAAGTCAAACAGAGGAACTACAGTAGTTTGCTACCCTTGGATGTGGCCATGCATGTTGTATGGAAATAAGGTACTTTTCTGTGATACTGCAACCTGCATGCAAGCCCCACGTTCTAATATTTCCCCCCCCCCAGGAGAGGGAGTCCCGGTTTGTTTTGCGTGGGAGCCGTTTGTGACTGTTCGGAGGGCTGGCAAAAGGCATTTCCCACAGTTCAGGCTGGTGACGTTTCAGTGCTGGATGCCAGATCCCTGTTTGAAAAGATGAAGCATTGAAAAGGTCAGCTGTAGCACTGTGTCAACAGCTACCAAACCACGCCACCCGTGCCACAATACATTGGTATGTATTTGAAAGCCGTAGCTTCAACATGAACTGCTATTGTACTCACAGTGAACTCTGGAGAGATGTCTTATGGGAAGAAGTCAGATAACAGAATGCTTGAAAACACTGTCAATAGCTACCCCGCCCCTCAGCATGAACATCCTGGAGAATGGAATTGCATGCTTTTCCTGTCTCTTACAGTTGTGTTGATTTTGGAACAGAAGGAAGAAACAGAATGGAATTTTGTAGAAGAGGAATTTAACAATGCCTAATTATGCATGGGTCGGTACTTTAGTTTTCTGTGAATGCTGTGGTAGAATAACTTGGGACATACCTTTCTTCCTAATCCAGTCTCGAAAAGAACTTTTCTTCTAACACATTGCCATGTTTAGCATGACAGTGTTACATAGAGTTTGTTGTTTTTGGAACAAACCTGGGGACTCCTCAGGTCACAGCCGCACACTCTTTTCTCCCCACATGTGTAATTGGTAATGAATGCTTTCTGCTTCCCTGGCAAACCATAGTTTATTGTTAAGGCTATTCTTCTCCACAGCCTGAGGGATCGTGCTTTGCTGGCTCCTCTAGATGTGTAGCCTCTTCTTGGGTCTCCTTAGGTTGCTCTTTGCAATCAGGGTTGCCCTACTTTTGTGCACAAAACATTTCTTGGATCATGGCCAAAATGAAGAGTTCCACTAAACACATTTTCTCTTAACGCACCATAGAAATACACTGGGAGTGCTGTTAGCACCTGGAACGGCTTATTCGTCGATGACAGTGCAGGAAATATAGCTGGTGGCTTATGTCCGAAGCAGCAAATGGATTAACGAACCAGTTCATATTATCAGTTCTCTGTAAAATGGCTGAGATCTCAGCTGTGTATGTGACAAAAATCTGATTGATCACAAAACATGGATTGGGAAATAGAAGATTTGTCAAAACAACAAGTAGGCCATTCAAAATTCTAGTTGGGATTTTGCATGCTGGTATGTTTATGTTCACAGTGTGTCTTCGGAATGTTCCCTAAACCCTAAATGATATACTACCATTCCAACTATATGCCTCCCTAGTGTGGATTTCTGTATATTGTGTGAAATTGTGCCTTCCCTGCCAGTTTGTGCTGCTGCTTTGCCTGCACAAAGGCACTGTTGGATACCCTTGCTCTCCTGTGTTTAAAAAACAAGACTTGGCACTTTGAGTCGCATCATATTTTTGGTGTTTAATTATTGTGGATTCCAGGCTTTGTATATTTTGCAGCACTGCAAATTAACGTTTTCTTTCTTTCTGTTGAGGAGCCAAGGAATTCCTGGTTTAATAAAACATTCTGCTGTAATTATGCACACTAATGGACTTTGATTTTATTGATGCCGTAACTGCATGGACTTAAACCTCAAATAAAGTTGTCAATCTCCCAATCAAGCTAAAAGAAGAACTGCAATTTTTAGTGTAAACCTTAAGTAGAACTTAAAAAAAACAAAACAAAATGACTCTGCTTTCTAGGTTGTGTTATTGAAAATCCCATTTAATTGCAACATAACGGAGGAAAAGGGCATTACTTAAATGCAAGGATCACTTTGAAATGGCAGCTCCCATTCATAGAATTTTTGCCTCTGTTCTGAGAAATGTGAATCTCTTTGAAGTGAGATGCTAGTGATGATAACACTTAATGCAACTGTGAGTAAAAATTACATGCATAGCTATCCTTAGAGTGGTCATTTCTCCTGTTAGCTGTTGTTACGGTTGTTATACATATTAGAAAGGCTTAGGTGTTTACCTAAAGGTATGTAGGGATATACATAAAAATGTGCAGTGCGAATGAAATATTAATACTATAAATATAGGGCTCATTAGACAACATGCGTTTGAATCTTCTCAAGTAAACACATGTTAGCCATCCTACATTTGCTTCCATGGAATGCATGGATCTGTCATATTTTGAAAAGCTTACTGAAATGTTATCAATGAGAAAAAGATTGTTCCTATACACAATCTTGCAAATTATGATCTGTTCCACATTTCCAAAACACAATTATGATTTATTCCATGTGTCCTAAACACAATTTAATTCATTACACATACCAACCATACTGGTCAGTGACTGGGAAAGGAAATAAGGGTAAAGAACGGAGAGGTGGTTGCAAGGATATCTTACTGTACAATCCAGTTTTGGTAAGTGGTGGATATGTCTCCATTTTTTTAGTCGCGGGGTTGGATCCTGTGAGCCTGTTCCATGAAGAATGGTGCTTTTCTCCAAAGCCTTCCCCTGAAACCAGGCAAGGTTTCATTGTGCAAAAGTGAAGTGCCATTGTTAGCTGAACAGAGCCACAAGATCCAACCCATGAACATGAAGGTATACTTGTGAGCCAGTTTACTGCATTTAAACATTCTGATTGACCTTTGGTTGCTCAGGCTATCGGAATTTCCACGGGCATTGAACACATAAGAAAGAAAGAACCTTGCATTTCTCAGGTTTAAATGCAAGATCCTTCCTTCCTTCCTTCCTTCCTTCCTTCCTTCCTTCCTTCCTTCCTTCCTTCCTTCCTTCCTTCCTTCCTTCCTTCCTTCCTTCCTACCTACTAGACAGCTGCCCTGTCTGTACTTTCACAATCTAATTTGTCTCTTCTGTCTAACAGTGCAGACATTTTAAAAGGTAGTTGTGTTAGGTTATTTACAATTGAATTCATTGGTTGAAAGCCTAATTTAGGCATATTACTGGCTGAACAGTGAAGGTGAAATATCTGCTGCTTGGTGGTGGAAAGTGCTGTCATCCATCCCTGACATTGGGTGGACCCATCTTCACCAATAAGGATCTCCTATCCCCTGGTTCCTTGCCTTATACAAGCTGCTGATTCCTGCCTTAATGATGGATGTTGATTGTGTTTTAAAAATGAAGATGGTTAACTACCACTTATTATTTAGCCTCAAGGGCATAGTTATGTCAAAATTTAGTAAGTATATATACTTTCTACATAAGTGTCATTTTTTAAAAACTACATACTTGCATAAAAAAGCAGTAGTGAAACCCTTTTGCATTTTGATAGTTTTAATCTTTCACTATTTCACTCAAAATCTTTTCCTGTTATTTACAGGGAAATATTTCCTTTAGTTAATTGTTAACACATTTGAAGAAGTATTTATACACAATCCTAAAGGTGCTAATTGGCTCAAGAGTGTGTGAGGAATGGCAAACAGCCCCAACTGCAGTTAAGCTGAAACACATATATTCTTGTGTGGCCCTTGCATTTTGTCCTCTGGTTAACCCAGGGTAAAGGAATCTAATCCTTAACATTTGATAGACTTCAATTTGCATAGTTTAACATTTTGTTTGAAGTAATCATTGAAAAATCTAGTAATTAATGAGGCTGGAGGTTAGAGAGGTGTCTTTTCTACTGATTCTAATTAACTACCACATTTTTGGTCTGCCATGGTTTTGACAGGCAGGCTTGAGGCAGCACTAGATTTGCTGCATTATTACTTGAATCTTGATAGATACTGAAAATCATCAATGGATCTGAATTGCTTTAAGAGCATAAGAGAAGCCAGTGTTGGATCAGGCCAATGGCCCATCCAGTCCAACACTCTGTCACACAGTGGCCAGAAATACTAGGTGCCATAAAGTGGTCCATCAGTGAGGCCAGGACACTAGAAACTCTCCCTCTGTTGCCCCCCCCAAGCACCAAGAACACAGAGCATCACTTGCCCCAGAGTTCCTATCTATATCTTGTGGTTAATAGCCATTGATGGATCTCTGCTCCATATCTATATATCTAATTCCCAACATGCTCCCTCCATGCGGATATCTAAATCCGCACATCGGGGGCACTGGGGGGGTAGGGAGATTTTCCTGCACATCTGAGGCAATACCCAGATGTGCAGAAAAATCTGAAAACTTGGAAAAAATATGTGGGGGATATTTAAATCCCCCCAAAAGTAAAAGAGCATTCCCTGCACAGGCACAGGGAACACTCTGAGAATGGCTTCACTGCCGCCATCACCAGGGAGGGAGAGGGGGCGAGAGAAGGCTTGGCCGGCTGGCGGCTATAAGTCTGAGTTAGCAGTAATGTTGGTTCAGACACAACACTGCATCCTGTGTAATGGAATAGAATGGAATAGAATGGAATTTATGCATGCAATGGAACAGAATTCATGCATGAGAATACAAATGATTCTTAGTTGTCTCCTGTACAGGCAGGAAAAAGATAATAGATATGCTGTGGGCTGTAATTATTGTATCAGATACCTTCAGATCGGCTCCTGGAGGCATGTACACAACCTAGGGCTGCCAACCTCTGGGTGGCACCTGAAAATTTCCTGCTATTACAGTTGATCTCTAGGTGACGAAGCTTAGTTCCCCTTGAAAAAATGGCTGCTTTGGAGGGTGGACTTTATGGAATTATACCCTGCTGAGGTCCCTCCTCAAACCTCACTCTTCCCAAACTCCACCCCCCAAACCTCCAGGTATTTCCCAACCCAGATCTGGTAACTCTAGTGCACCCTCATATAAGTACAGCCAAATATGACAGCACCATGTTGAATGACACATAAATTTGGTCATCTAAGTACAATGACCACTAATAGATCCTTCATTATGTGTTTTTCTCTGGCAGTTGAAGGAGATAAGAGTTCACGTGAATGTGGTTCCGGTATCTGTTAAACTACCTCATATTAATTTAGGTTTTAAGAATGGGGCCATAATAAGAGACCCATCACCCCATAGTGTGCAAGAACTTATGTGAGTTCTTAAATCAAGTTTTATCAAAGCAGAGAGGCAGAATTGGAGCTTTTCATGTCACCATATTTTTGCTTTTGTTTTTATAACCTCATTTTGAAGCTCTCTGAGTTATGTCTGTAATATTTACATTATAGATCTTGTGGCTAAGTGCTGGGTAAGAATCTCGAGTCCATTGAAGTTGGTGCCAAAACTTCCATTGACTTCAGTGGAACCCATGTTTCTCTCTGAAGTTTATAACAGCTATAACTTGCTAGGTTTCCTGCTTTATTGTAAGGTACACCTCTGAATCTGTTACAATGTGCATGGCCTGTAATTGGTATGCACTACTCTTGACTGTTTTGAACCATCATTTATTATTCTGCAAAGGAAAAAAAACCCACAATAAAATAATGCTTGTGTAGCTGCCCGTAATGAATACCAGAAACATTTAGAAGATGAAGAGCAGCCGTGTGTTGCTCCTAATGTTTTATTTGAGACCTGAAATAGTTAAAAAAGCAATAAACCATTTTGTACGGCGGGCAAAAAGTCACCAGTAATTCCCCACCTAACACAGTGCATGCCTGTCCCTCCTGATTTCTTAACTGTGACAGGGAGTGGTGGGCAGCCCAAGCACAAAATGGTTCCAGCATGTTTTAACTCACAGTACTGCCGGCTTTCTTAGTGCAGAAGCCGCCATGTGTTGACCTTAACCCTATTCTCAGGCTGTAGCAGTACAGCCTATCTGGTTTACATTGTGATGAGGGAAGAACATCTGTGGCCAAAGCAAGCGATTTTCCCTGCTAAAGCAAGCGATTTGTCACTTTTTAAAAATAGCTCAGTGCTACTGCCTTGAAAAGGGATGGCAGTGTGTGGTTTCTTCCCCACAGCTATGGTTGCCAGATCTGGGTAGGGAAACACCTGAAGATTCTGGGGTGGAGCCCGGAGAGGGCAGGTTTTGGGGAGGGACCTCAGCATGGTACTATGCCATAGAGTCCACCCTTCCAAAGTAGCCATTTTCTCCAGGTGAACTAGAAGAAGAAGAAGAAGAAGAGATTGGATTTATACCCCGCCCTTCACTTGGAGTCTCAGAGCGGCTTACAAACTCCTTTCCCTTCCCCTCCCCAGAACAGACACCCTGTGAGGTGGGTGGGGCTGAGAGAGCTCTTGACAGAAACTGCTGTTTTTCAAGGACAGCTGTGCCAGAGCTTGTGACTGACCCAAGGTCACATCAGCAGGTGCAAGTGGAGGAGTGGGGAATCAAACCCGGTTCTCCCAGGTTAGAGTCCGCACACTTAACCACTACACCAAACTAAACTCTGTTGGTGCAACACCCGTCCTGCACGCTTTCCAAACACCCATCCTGCACGCTCTCCAGTTCCCCCTGAGTTGTGGTATGGGATCAGCTGTCTTCAGAGTTACAAAGCAGATGGAGCATAAATGCATACATTCCTTCATTAGGGTGATAACATAAGAATCACCCCAGTTGGCTTGTGGAAGTAAAACTTGGCATTCCGTGATTTCCTTGCATCCAGAGCTAGTGGTATGATGTGTCTTGCATGCATTTTTTTTAATTAGAAGAGAAGAAGAAGAAGAGATTGGATTTATATCCCACCTTTCACTACCCAAAGGAGTGTCAGAGCAGTTTACAATCCCTTTCCCTTCCCCTCCTCACAACAGACACCTTATGAGGTAGGTGGGGCTGAGAGAGCTCTTTCGAGAACTACCCTTGAGAGAACAGCTCTGAAAGAAGTTATGACTCACCCCAGGTCACACCAGCAGCTGCTTGTGGAGGAGTGGGGAATCAAACCTGGTTCTCCCAGATTATAGTCCGTGCTCCTAACCACTAAACCAAATTGGCTCTCAGGAATCTCAACATGAAGAATGTGCTGAAAGCATGAAGGATGTGAGCCAACTGAAATTATATTTTCTTCGTTCTGAAAATGGTTTAGTCACTTTGTAATCCAGTGCTGCCACAAGATGTTCTACTAGCCTGCCTGCTGACACAGTTCTGTTTTGTGGCTTAGAGAAGCAAAAAAGATCAACTTTTAATGAAGCTTCCCTGCCTCGTGCCTGGAAGTCGTTTGTACTCATCCCGGGAAAGTGGCTGTAGTATTTACATGCCCAGTGATTTAAAGTCAGCGATTTAAAAAGGTGGATTCATGTGTATGGGTGTATCTATTGATTTAGGTTAGTTATAGCCCTCCTTTCTCACTGGTACTCAAGGTGGATTACAGAATAAACAGGAAGGAAAAATGTAATCATGCAACATAGAAAACATCCAATGAACAATCAATAGGACTAGGAGTACAAAATTCAAGGACAATGTGAGCAACAATGAGAACACCACACTGACAAAATCAACAGTATTGAGAACAAAGGAAAATGTGGGATACAAGGTATCAAACAATGTGTTAAAAGCCAGATACCTACAATAATAGATAACAATACTAGATGATGACAATAATCATTGCAGTGGATTTACAGACCTATTCCCACATGAAGGTGTTCTGCAATGTTCCATTTTACTACAGTTCTGATTCTGCTATAAGAATGTCCCCATGAACATTTGTTTTGCACATTTTGCAGAATGATAACCGTGTGAGCCATCTTGACCTCCTCAGGCAGGCTGTTCTACAAGGCAGGAACAACCACAGAGCATATGCATGAACGGGTGGTTGCTGATCTTACCCATTTGCGCAGGGTGGAATCTTCAGAAGGCTTTGCCTGGAAGAGCATCTCACAGTATCTGAGCTCCAAGCCATGAAGGGTGGGGCCATGGCTCAGTGGTAGAGTACCTTCAGAAGGCCCTAGGTTCAGACCCCAATGTCTCCAGTTTAAAGGATCAGGTTGTAGGTGATGAGCCTGAGACCTTGGAGAGCTGCTGCCAGTCTGAGTTGACAGTACTGACCTTGATGGACCTATGGTGTGATTCAGTATAAGGCAGTTTCATATGTACATACGTTCAAGGTCTTTGTTAGTGGTAATAATAAGTACCTTGAATTAATCCTGAGAACTGATCAGTACCCAATGAAATGACTGCAGGTTGGGCATAACATGCATGTTCTGCCTAGCATCCTCTAGTAACTGGCCTGTCGTGTTTTGAACCAGCTCAGGTTTTCAAGTTGACTTTAAGGGTAGACCTATGTAAAACATTATAGTAGTAAAGTACATTACAGTAGTCTAGCCTCAAGGTGCCCGTAGCATGGATCCATGCTACTAGATCTGCTGAGTCAAGGTAGGTGGCCTTCTTCTTGACTAGACAAAGCTGGTAGAATGCCGGTCTTGCAGATGCATTAACATGCTCATCTAACAGTAATGCTAGGTTCACACTGACCCCCAGGCTCTTAACTGAGTCACAGATTGTAAATTGGACCCCATCAGAAGTGGAGAGCACATTTCATATATATGTGAACCAGCTCTTAAGTTTTAGGCAAAATGAAAACAAATCTTTTCTGTTCATAATCTTGCATTGTAAATATGTGGTCTTCAGTTCCATTGCAGCTGTAATTAAGAGTGATTCATTCACAGCAGAAGGACCTGGATAAATTAGTTCCTGTTATCAGGCTGCTAGCTGATTTGCCCACACCCTGCCTGCCTTTGCCGGGAGGTCAGACAAATTGTTCCCTTGCAGCACCTTGCCTGCCTATCTGCTTAGCCTTGGAAATTGCAAAACTTACTTTACAAAAGAGCTTTAATGAAGGAAAGATAACAAGAGGGTCCTTACGGTTTGCTTAGCTTGCTGTCAGAGAAAAAAATAGCTCCTTGTCTATAAGCATGCCTTAGCAAAGCTTTGGTCAAAGGGTTCCTGCATGCCCAAACAGGTAACGATTGTAGTCCAGAGCAGACTCACTTCCTTCCAAGCCTATTGATTTCAGTAGACTTAGAAAGATGGAACTCTGCTCAGGATTGCACTGATAATCTCCTGAAATGTATGTTTTTGGAAAAGGTATAGCATGCCAGATAGAGTGTTTTTCCATGAATCAAAAGCAAATTTTGAGCATGTATTTGTGACTGTGAACCTCTGTGTCTGATGCAAATCCTCTTGGCTCCATCATATTGACTTGAAATTCTTCTATGCTACTCCCAGATCTCCAGGAATCTCCCAGCTGGGCGTTGGCAACTCTAGTGATAACAGAGATGCAAGTTCTTTCTGACAGTCCTGACACTTCAGTGTGGACATATGATGGTGTTTTTCAGCCCAATATGTTATATGGCTGGGGTTATTATTATTAGATTTCTGGGGTTGTTTTTCTACTGCAGATACTTTTTGTTCACAGCCATGAAACTGTAAGTGGTAAATTATAAAAGGACCCTCTGCACTACTGCACAGGAGACACTGTCCCAAAAGGAGAAGGTTCTAGAGCCGCTCTTCTCTGCATTCTGCAAAACGAAAATACAACTGGAATGTCATGGTGGTGGAAAGTGCCATCAAGTCATAGCTAACTCATGGCAACCCCATGGCGTTTTCAATGCAAGAGATGTTCAGAGGTGGTTTGCCATTGCCTGCCTCCATGTCACAACATTGGTATTCCGTGGAGGTCTCCCATCCAAATACCAGCCAGGGCCAATCCTGCTTGGCTTCTGAGATCTGATGAGATCAGGCTAGCCTAGGCTATCTAGTTCATATCTCCTCCTTAAGTTGTTAGAGGGTTGAGCACCAGCAAACCACTTCCTGCCTTAACTATAAGAAATACACTTCTCTAACCCAGTCACCAATCATTTACGAAATTAAGCCCCACCTCTTCACTCCATCCTTTTTCTGAGAAATCCACAAAGTCATATGCTCTGAAGCGAATAATACCTCCGTAACCACAAATGAACAGAATGAAGCCTAATCAGTGGAAAAATTAGCCATTTGCCTGTGTACCACTAATGATAGCTTCAGGAAACAGGAAGAAGTTGTCCTTGTTTGTTGCTGGGCTCACCGGATAAAGTAATGGCCAAGCTTCGCTGATGGCAAGTTTAATTGCTTTACAAATGAGTTGGCTAATTAAAATTGTTTATTTTCCAGAGGAGCTACAGCAGTGTGGCAGGGGCCTGTCTGTGTCAGGTGTCGCCATCGGAGTTGTCTCAGGGCTTGGAGGTACTGTGAGCGCCTCATTTTAGCTGACCCTGTTCCAGGTGATTTCTCGCTTGTTGATCAGAGGCAAAGGACTCCAGTCGCTTTTAAGGGCATGTTTCTGGCCAGATGGCCAAATGAAAGGAATTATACTTGGTGAATGGTTATGCTTGTCTCTGATCTGTCAGCTGCGCAAGCTGCTCTTCACTTCAGTCTAATTAAGTAGCCTACTGCTTTGACGGCCATGATGCATTAATTGAGACAAGTGGATGCATGGGGCCTGAAGAGCCGTTGTTGGAAGCCACGCCCCAGATGCTTCATTAGGAGCACTCGAGTCCTTCTGAAAATTGAGTCGGCTTCCCTACTTCTCATTATTCGCTATTAAACGTATGTAGTCGAGAGCAATCAGTTTTGCTGGAAACTGGGTTGTGTCTTCTGTCTGTAGCAAAGAGGGTGTTACTAAAGCTTTTGTCTGCCAGCAAGGAATTATGCCTTTGTGCTGTCTGTGATGATGCCTGATCTGAACCTTGAAATGAAAATTGGCTATTTGTGTGAACGTCCTTGTAAATGCTACTGACTGGCAGGTTCTCTCCCCCCCCCCCCCCCCCCGCCATATTGCATTGAAGGGAGAGCACCTGCATAATCACACATTTCTTAATCAGCTGAGTGCCGCCTGCAGTTCATTGAGTAAGTGGTGACCAAATAGGGGAGTAACCAGTAGGTAATTTATCAGTTTCTTGGGTGACATTTACAAGGAAACTAAGGCAGGAAGCCAGCTTTATACTCGGTCTGTAGGCTAGATGAACTAGTTACTCTGTGCATCCGGGATATTTATTGGCGAGTCAACAACCTAAGTAATTAAACCTTGCCTGCCCACTTCAGGAGCTTTGTGATGCTAAGCTGTCACGACAGCAACCATTTGCCTCTCACATATTTGATGTCCTGACCAAGCAAAATGGCAGCTTTCTTCATGACTTTTCTCTATTATTGTCAATAAGTATTTCAGAAATATGCTGAGTGTGAACTTGATGTGTCAGTGCTGGTATTCATGTCAATGTACGATTCTGTCACTTAGACCACTGTGACACCGTATTTTGACAGGAGTTCACTGTCATATTAGTGTGCAAGTCCCAAGCCAGATTGAGTTGGTAGCTAGGATTATGTTAACATACTCTGTTGCTCTGAGATTTTCTTTCAGGGGAGAATTTCTCAAATAACAGGGGTGACTATTTCATGAATGTCTTTTGGGGCTACTGGGTATGGATCTCCAAAGAGAAATCAGCTTTTGTAAATTTAATTTATTTATTTATACATACACTGCCTGTCTCTCCTGTGGGAACTGAAAGTAGTTTATATCATTCTCCTTTCCTCCATTTTATCCTTACAAGAACCCTGTGAGATAGATTAGGCTGAGTGTGTGTTGCTGGCCAAGGATCCCCCAGTGAGCATCCATAGCATGTGGGGATTTGAACCTGGGTCTCACAGATCCTAGTCTGACAGTGTAACCAGTACACCACACTGGCTCTAGGCAAGGATAGTGAGAATAGAATTACCTAGTTCCAAAAGGGCAAGCAGACTAGATCCTTCGTAGGCTTCTGGGACGTCTGTCAGCACTGCTGTAGTGTACAAACAGGCTTTGCTGATGAGACCTTGTACTTTGCTGATAAGACTTTGCTGATGAGACCTTGTACAGACTTTGCTGACCTCTTTTGGTCAGAGGTAGGTGGAGACATACACTGTATGCCTTCCTGATGCTCTACAGATTTCCATTCAAAGAAGCACTGTGGGCTCAAGACTTGGTACTCCAATGTGAATGCTTTGTTATTTTTATAGCATATTTTTCTTTAAGCTTGTATCATTTGAGCCTTTGATATTTCCAGGGCTTTTTTATTTATTTATTGAAAAAGAGGTGACGGAACTCTCAAGAGGGAAATGAAAATTTCAATCTGTGTACTGAAAAGTCATGAACTTTTAAACATTTTAAAAAGAATTTTGTTGAAGAGGTTCCAGAACTCTGTTCCAGCGTGTTCCCCCAGGAAAAAAAACAACAACCCTGGATATTTCTATGGTGTGCCTTCCTGATAGGTAAGATCCGGGATGGTCTGTGGTCATTGATAGAGCACACAGTATATGTGTGGAAACTCACAGGTTCAGTGACTCAAATCTCTGGTAAAACAATCTTGCAGGTATTGTGAAACACCTTTGAAAACCAGCCAAAGCACACATGTGTAACCCCAGTTTCTTCCACCAACCCCAGTTGAGGGAAGAAATTATGGGACTTGGGTTTGTTAATGGAGGAGCTTCTTACTTCTTTTATTTTTCTTCAGAATTCTCTTTGTTTCCCTCAGAACTCTCTTTTCCCCTCAGGATTGTCCTTTGTCTCAGGACTCTCCTAGGGTTCCCCCTCAGGGACAAAATAACCTTCTCCCCAAACTCCAATAGAGTGCCAAACCCACAGGGTACACTAGCTTTGTGGGCTGCTGGTCTGACTCAGTGTAAGGTAGCTCTGTGTTCTGATAAAGTCATAGTCATTCCCATCTTTGGATGAGGCCCTGTTCTCTTCTAATCTAAGTAAGGGGGCCATTGGGGATGGGGCATTTCAGTTGTGAGTTTTAAGCACCATGTTAAATGTTTTTTTTTTTTTTCATGGTGTTAAATATGAATATCATTTTTATCCTTTTGCTTTTCCCTGTTCTGGATTTGTTTTCACATGCGTTTCCATGATTTGGGGGATTTTGATTGTTTTTACTATTAGTATGGTACTGAGGTTAGAGTGCTGGGCTAGGATCCAGGTTCAGATGTGCTGTCTGCCACTGAAGCTTGCTTGGTAACCATGGGTGAACCCCTACCACGCACCTAACCTACCTCATAGGGTTACTGTGAGGATAAAATGGAAGATGGGAGAATGATGTTGTTAGATGTTTTGAATTCCCATTAGGAAGAAAAGCTGGTATAAATGACTAAATAAATATTTGTTAAGTTACCAGAAGAACAATGTTACAAGGTGGCATAGAAATACTACAAATGAATAAGGTTCACTTTTCTTTTAGTTGATGATGAGATATGTACATTCATAGATTGTGGTTGTGGCTGTTCAGCTCCAGGGTTTGTTGGATAAATCAGATTTTCTGTACCCATTATGATCTAGCTTCAGCCCTGTTTTTTTGAAATGGAAACTGCATTGGTTGCCCTAATGGATGATTTTGATTGGGGGCGAGATGAGGATGGGAGTGAAGCTCTGTTGATTTTCTTTGGTATTGAAGTAATCTTTCAAGCCATTTCAGGAACTCTGGTTATTGCAAATTGTAGCGGCCAGTTTTGCAACTACTGTGGTGATTGTCTATATGGTTCTGGTTCCATTTTAAAGCGCTGTTCATCAACTCCCTAATGTTCCCTCTAAGGCATGGAGTGAGCAAAAATTCTACTTTGTGAGCTACTGGCATTAAAGTTGTGAGCAAGCTATTTGGGTTCTACATAAATTAGTTTGCTCTGGAGCCATCCTTCCTGAGCTGAGACAAAAACGTGTGAGCTGGAGGCTAAAAAATGGTGAGCTAGCTCACACTAACTCAGCTTAGAGGGAACACATGGGACATGGATACCTCAAGGGCCACTATCTTCCCTTATGAATCTGCCTAGCAGTGAAGGTCTTTGGAACACAAAACAGGCAGTAATAAAAAAGATATTTTGGCTATGGAATTTGTAATTCCCTTCTCTTACCTGCCTGCCTGGTGCCAAAGTCTTTAAGCTTTTGGCACCTATTTGAGACACATTCTGTTGATGTGACTTGTATTTCTTATTAACTAAAACAAACAACCCTCCCCCCCTCCCAGTCTTTTGGAGGTGTATCCTTTTACTTGCTATTTTTAAAATATTTGCTGCTTTTTTTTCTTTTCTCCCAGCTTTATTTCACTGTGGGCTTTTTGTGTGCAAATCATTATTTTATTTGTAAGCCCTCTGGGAATTGGATCCCAGCTGTAAGACTGAGGAATACAAATAGCTAAAAGGAAGAAACAGTAACTTGACATGAATACTGCCATTGAAATAACATTCAGTCATGAAACCAACAACTTTGTGTGGCATCAGTGTGGCAATTGAAAGTAGTTAAAAACACAACCCTCTAAACTTTTGGTTTTGCTTTATACAGCCATTTTATAGTGTGTAACAATGTCTTCCATACATAAGTTGCATAACCCTAACAATGCTGTGAAGTATGTTAGTGTACACAGGGCTCTTTTTGTAGAAAAAGCCCAGCAGGAACTCATTAGCATAATAGGCCACACCCAACAGCAGAAACCCATTAGCATATTAGGCCACACTCCTGACAGCACAGCTCATTAGCCCATTAGGCCGCACCCCCATGTTACCAGAAGTGTGGTCATCCAGCCACACCCACCTTTTGCTTCTTATTCTGTTTACCTTGTTTGTTGTCAAAACCCAGGGCTTTTTTTGTAGCAGGAACTCCTTTGCATGTTAGGCCACACACCCCTAATGTAGCCAATCCTATTGAGTTTCTGCTCAACAGCCACAGCAACAGCCACATATGCAAATAACCTCTGTGTTCTGGCTGGCTATGGGGGGGGGGACAGAAAACTGCTTAGAATGTTGGAGGCGAGACTCAAGCAATGCAGCCAGTGGATAGGGACAGTAGGGACAGATTCTGAGTGACACACCAGGGCGCCAACCAATTCGGGAGTGTGTGGAATGTTCTGGAGAGTGCCACCACCAAAAGGCTTTTATATATAAGGAGAGATTAGAAGATGAGAGAGAGACTGTGCTATACAGCAGAGTTAGACGATGAACCAGGTTTCTCCTGATTTACAGCTTTTTTTTGTCTTACTGCTCTTGAAATGTTTGATTCCCATTCTGACTTAGAATACCAGTGCCAGCTTCCCATACCCTTAAAGTGCATTGTAATAATATAGGTTGACATTATGTAGCAGTTGGACAAGTGTGACTGCGGGGAGAATTTGCCACCTTAAGCATGGAAGGTGAAATGTAAGTCTATTATTTGTAACAACAATCTGCATGAATTGGTTGATGGCTTAGCTCTAGGTCTTAGAACTGCTGGTTCAAAACTTGAGTATGTTGGTATGAACTGGAGCAGAGGTCTGTTCAGTATATTGAAGTTGAATCATGATTTTCTGAAATAAAAGCTGCTTGAATTTAAGATGACGTAGCAGGTCTATAACACTGCAGAACATGAGCTAGAAGATAAGGTTTATCTTCTGTTCCCTAGTAGTGCAATGCTCTTTAATAGAGATTATTAAGTAATTAAAAAGTAATAACAAGAGGAGGTGTGGTCTGAAAATAGGGAAGGACTGCAGTCCAGGAATCTGCATGTACCATGTCAGACATGCACTGATGTCTCTTTACAAATCATTCTTCAAAGCTTTGGAAAGGAGATACATAGAATTGTGCATAGAATTTAATCTTGTGTGTTTAGCAGTTTTTAGAGAAAGCTACTAAGCGGAATCAAATGGCCTTCTCCATAGACAAAGAGGAAGGTGGTCTCCCTTCTTGGTTTGTGGCCTCTCTCATGGGAGAGATGCTCCCAGGAATCTATAAATAGTAACCACATACCACAGTCAGCATCAGTAGGAGAACATTTGCCATATCTGAAAGATCTCAAAACACCCCATACTAATTTATCCAGAAATCATGGAAACAATCAGAAACATCTTCTTGGGATAGAAGTTAAGAGTCACATGGGTGGATATTTTCTGGAAAGGACTGCCATTTAAATGTTCCCACTGTTTAAGGAATGCAGTCTTTACAAGTAGGAATTTTCAACATTACAGCAGCCTCTACAGGTCCAGTCTTGAATACTAAAGCATAGCATGGGAAATATCACCGACACTACCCTCTATGCAAGGAACCTGTCAATTTCTGTGCTTTCAGCTGCTTTAAATGGAAACTTTATGTGTCATTAATCATATAATGTTGGTTCAGTGCAAGTTCCGGTTGGCAAATCTGTTAATTTTCTTCACAATTTGAATTGCACGGTGCACATGCCTTTTGTTTTAAAGAAAGGAAACTGCTTGGTTTCATCTGAATGCTTTTCTTGCCCAAAGGAATAGGGTGTTCTGGATCTGTTTGGGCAGATTAACTGTTCTAATTCATATTCAGGAGTGCAAAACTCTGGATGAACTACTGAATTTTTGAAATGGATATGTCAGGCATTAAAAGCAAGTCAAAAGCAATGGAGAAAACTAGGTATGCCTTGTGCACGCCTGTATTTTGGTGCATATGGTTAAAGTTAATTTGGGAATGATGCGGGATTAGATTCTTGTAAACATGGAATTTACACAGTAAATCTTATTGTGAGGTCACACTGCAGAATCTCTTAATATATTTTGTCTGAGAGGTGGCTGTTTCTCTCTCTAGTGTGAAAGTCATAAGGAAAAGTGAGTTAAAAATGCTGCAGGAGCAGTGATGGCAATCTGTACTGTTCCTGTACTTCTGTGCTTGAGTACAGTCCCCTTCTCCTCCTCAGTAGGAGGGTCAAGTTCTGGTTTCATTCACAGAAACCAGTATGATTTGTAGAAGCATCCAGGGTACAGAGTTTGGGCATAAATTCTGCATTCCTGTAATGTTTCAGTGTAGTTTACGTTTAGGAATATTTGCCCCAGATTATCCTATTCAAAGCATCTTGTTCGGCAATATTACTTCTGTGCTGGTTTGTTCTCATGAACAAACTGATGGGGATGCTATGGCAGAATAGAGTGCTTGCATAGCCTAGGTCAGGGTTCCCCAGCATGGGCACCATGTCACCCACCAGTATTTTGTCTGGCACCTGCCAAGCTTTTTAGAACATGAGTGGGCCATTGTACCATAGGGGTTTTAATGGCTGCCCTCATTCATATGAAAAGGCTTTCTACTTCTTGCAGTAGCAACTGAAGCCACTGGAGGATCGAGCCCTGTATACAGTGGTTCCACTCCACCTTCAGGCATTCCTCTAAAAAAAAAAAGCCAAACACTTTTCCTTCTTACCTCTCATGCTTTCCTTCATTTCTTCCTTCTGGCTTTTTTTGGTTTTTTTGCAAAGCAAGGAGAGAGGTATTGCTTTGTCTCTACCTCCTGTGGAAGCCTAAGATGTTTAACACAAAAAGTGTGAGCTGTTCAAGTTTAATTCCACTACAATTATATCATAAAACTGTGGTATTGTAAGGAATTACTGACAAGACCAGCATCTGCCCTATCAAGGTGGCTCAGTTTCAAGAGGAACCGATTGAGATGAAAGCAATATATGCACACCACTGTCAGCAAGCTGCCAAAGAACTCTGTATAACCTGTGTATAGTCCTTCTCTACCCTCCCTGGTTTTCTCCGACCCCAATGCGCATGTATGCTACCAGTGGCCTGCAAACTGCATTCCTTTCTATGTACGCTAGTACTTCTTTGAAACGTAGTTATCTACAAGGTCAACAGGTGTGGAGATGGAGTTGTGTCTTCAAGTATGCTAGGTCATGAGAAACTAGTAATTGTTTATCTTTGCAGACCATTTTCTTCTCAGGCTTTAGGCGTGCAATTCGGAAGCACCCGTGAAAGCAGGAACCATGATTATTGGTTATTGCATTGTATGAATCTGTTTATTATCTGGTGCCCTGCAGTTCCTAGCCATTCCAAACAATCCCTGTGTACCAGCTTTCTTCATTACTTCAATAAATACTACTTTGTCAGCAAACGTGTATTCGATTGAATGTGTGGAGGATTCGGACAACCACAAAGACACAGTATCCCAGGAATTTCGGAGATTATACAAATCCCAGAACAATCCTAAAGTTTCAGGCTATGTGGCCAAATTCAGTGAAATGTTTGAGTCCACCTGAGTCTGTGAATGTACATTTTCTTTCCTGAAATCGAAGGTGTGAGCCACCATCAGTGATGTAAACCTGGACTCAGAATTGAGATGTGCCCTCATTGAATACACCTCGCAGTTCTTGAGAATAGTTCAGTTTGTTAAATACCAGTATTCTTTATGACTTGATTAAAGTTGATCAATGACTAGTACTTGGTCTGTAACTGTGCCCTTTTGTACAAAAAAATTGGGGTTTTTTTGGACTCCATGTGTTTGAATAGCTAAGAGTACCGTTAACCACAGTTACCAATTAAAAAATTATTGTAACCAGCACATACATGGATTTCTGATCATGAACTGAAAAAGCTTGTACTGCCCTTAACCCTCCAGCCTAAGTTCTTACAGGCCACTAGTGATAATGGAATATAATTACATATAAAACCAATTGTATTTCATTACTTGTGGGATTTTATACCATTAAAAAGTATTTAGTTCCTGCCCTGGGAATTCAACAATGAATGTGTAGATACCTACCTTTATTACAAATAGCATGAGATGATTTTGAACAACTGCTCTAATAATAATAATAAACAATAATAATACTTTCCATTTATTAATCGCTTTCCCCAGTAGGCTCAAAGCGATGCACAGTTACTCAGTATAGACAAGGGACTAACAATGTTTGTAGGGGATAGAGAAGACAACATATATTCATTTTTAATTGCATGTACCGTCACTGCCCGGTATAGACGTCTTCTGGCTTGGCTCTGTCATTTTCCGCAAGGCTGCTTGCTGGCCAGGCTTCAGGACCCGTATGTCAATCGCCACACTGCCACCGCCTGGCCAGAACATTTATTGCAAGGATTCTTTTGTAGCGGAGAAGCTATTTTGCCTTCTAAGCCTCGACCAGGACGTCTGACCATCAGCTAACACCCTCCCACAAGGGAGATTGGCGTGCCCACCCTCTCTAAGGAGTGGTTCCCATTTTATCTACTCGCCAAAGCTTTTGATTTGCTGGGTGGACGATGAGCTGGGGATAACAGGCTGGCTGCTCACACCAGCGCGGGGCTTGAACTAACACAGTTCAGATGTTAAGACAGTGGGATATACCCACTGTGCCACCGCTCTAAATTGAATAGCAAATAGGTGCGATGGAAGGTAAGGATCTGAGAGGGCTGGGAGAAGTATTGACGGTAGCTTGGCAGTACTTTTTTCCTGGTTCAGAGGGTGTCTGTGTGTGTCATTTAGTTAATTGGAAAATGTGATGGCGCAGATGTGTTGAATGGGAGAGAGGAGAAGGAAGGGAATGGGGGAGCCATGGAAGGCTGGCTGGCATGATTGGGCTGGTGATCTTTTCTTTTTTAAAAAGTTATTTGCAAAATATATTGGATCCAAATCTTCCGATAATGTTGAAGGCATGACTGGGAAATTTGAGATGAAATACCTTAACTGAAGTATGTGTACAATAGGACTATAAAGAAACAAGCATTCTTTGAAGTTAGGGCACGGGAAATAACAATAAAATCAGCCATGATTTATTATTAGACTCTAATGAGTTTTCTGCTGTATGTGGTATAAATATTAGATTACTCTTCATGGAATGTTTTCCTCCAGTCTGTGATCAGGGATATTTAAAAAGCCGTTTGATATGTAGGTAAATCTTTAAAGATGCTTTCTGAAAATCTGCTGCAGTTAAGGTAATAAAAGAGGTAGTGGAGCAGTTAGTGCTCTCTTGCTCTGTTACTTTCCTGTTCTGATCTCTTTTGGGGGGCTGGAAGAGTACCAGGCTTTGTAGGTATTCGACAACATCCCCCAAATCTCTTCATATTCTGAATACCTATCAGTCATAGGGTTAACTGTGACACCCATGCTGAATCCAGGGCTGCTTCATTTCATCTTTGTTTCCTGTATTGGAAGGAATTGCAATCCTTGCATCTTTGTAGATCTTCATGGTAGAGCTTGACCAAATCTATCAAGCACTCCGGCTCAAGCGTTGGCAAGTACCTGTGGCAGACAGGCAGGCGGCAGGAATATAGGTCACCGGCAGACAGTCTGGTGGTGCATGCTGATGAATCTCCAAACTTACTTCTGCAAGTCTGTGCACTAAAACAACTTTTTAAAAAGTGAACTTGTTTGAAAAAACTGAGCTGGATTTCAGCTTTGAAGAAAAGCTTTTAAAATGCTGCCGTTTCTGATAATTGCATGAGTACCTTCCCCCCCTTTCAAGCTTCCTGCCCAGGAAGTGGCATGCAGGCTTGCTCACTCTTTTGGTGGACATCTGCCTGAACAAAGTTCAGCTTTCAGCAGCACATGTGTTGTGATCACTTTCTGCCATCCTTTGCAAAGCTTTATATCTCTCCAGCAATGCAGTATCATAATTCTCATAACGTTTCACTTCTGCGTTTCTCTTCTCTCTGTATTTCTTTCATGTTATATGTTCCCCATGTACATAGACATTCTTGCACATTATAGCTGCAGAAGCTGTAGCTGCTGAACTTAAATATGGTGACAGGACTGAATCAGTTCTCCATTGGCTTCTGTGAGGAAGGAATTGGGCTACAGGTAGGAAGGGTGAACTTTTTTTAGGCACCAGATCTAAGCACATCTTTTTACCCAAGCCATTAAAACATTTCAGAAGTTAAAACATTTGCAAATGTATAAAAATGTAAAACAATTGAATAAAGCAAACATTGATGCACTAAAATTTAAAAACAAAGTCCGGGAGGAGGGTTTACGAGTTAGTGAGGAAATCCCCCCCCCAAAAAAAGGGGGGGGAGAAAAAGGGGGGGAAAAGCCTTCACCTGCTGGCAGAAGATAACGATAGACAGATGAATCTTTCTGGGATGGGTATTCCAGGGTTTTGGTGCCACTGCTGAGAAGGCCTTTTCTCGGATCACCACCCTTCTAGCCTCAGATGGCAGGGGCACCCAAAAAGGACTGGAGTAGATGGGTATGTTCAGATGGAAGCGAGTGGTCATTCATGTATGCTGGTCTCAAGCCATCTAGGGTTCAAAGTTCAGTAACAGCGCCTTGAATTGGGCCTGGAAGCAAAGTGGGAGCCAATATAGATGGAACAAGATTGGAGTGATAAGGTGACCCACTCCACTCACCGTTCTGCCCACAACATTCTGTACCTACTGCAGTTTTTGGACAGTCTTTAAGGACAGCCTCACGCAGAGTATAACATCGA
This sequence comes from Gekko japonicus, assembly GCF_001447785.1. Lineage (NCBI taxonomy): Eukaryota > Metazoa > Chordata > Lepidosauria > Squamata > Gekkonidae > Gekko > Gekko japonicus. The sequence continues at coordinate 1,250,618 of NW_015161410.1, forward strand.
AGGTAGATGTTGCCAGGGTAAGCTGCACAGTGGCAAGATTTTTCTTGCCCAGGCTCGGCTCCCCAGCCAAAGCTGGTGAAAGGTGCCCCTGGACTCACTGCTGCCACTTGTCTATGTAATAGGAGGTGTGGGTCCAGCAGTGTCGCATGCTATGAACCTGATCCTTTAGTGGGAGTGCAACCCCATCCAGGACAGGAGATATATCTCTGTTCCCAGGTCAGCTCTTTTCCCCACCACCAGTACCTCCATTTTATCAGGATGGTATTTCATCTTGTTAGCCCTCATCCATCCCAAATCTGTCTCCAGGCAGCTGTTCACTGTTTTCTCAGCCTCCCTAGGATCTGTTGGAAGCACAAGGTAGAGCATATCGGTGGTCTGCCTCTGTTTTAGACTGTCAGTGGCTTATTTTTAATAGTTCTTTTTTAATATTGTGCTGTCATTTTAATTATAAGCCACCTCAGGCAGGAATCTAAGGAGATGGCATAGAAATATCCTTAAAAAATGAACTTGGATCTCTAGAAAATGGGCTTATTGGGGCCAGATGATATGGCTTTATGCTTATCCCAGTGGTGTCCTTGAGTACACTGCTGCTTCAGTGAAAGCTTGTTTCTTCTGTCATTTTGTTTCTTGGTGACATTTTTCTCAGAGCCAAGGATTCAAGGTGAATCACAGTATTAATAAGAACATAGATGAATCATTATGTCGACACAGCAAATACTCGGGCTAAATCCAGAACATCAACAGATCAAAATTTACAGAAAAGCCAATTTAAATAGTTTGGATTTACATAGTCTCTGTAAAAACAACAACATATGGGCAAACATTCCTGATATTCTCAGGTAGGGGGCCATTACTGAATAAAGCTCTGGATCAAGGCAACAACATTCTCATCCACTTGCAGGAAAGAAAGTTTAATAGGCCTTAGTCTGCAGAGCAGAGCTGTCAACATTGGAGCACAGTGGGAGAGGAGGTCCTATAGGTATGTGTGTACCAAGCCATCTCTCCTTATATATAATTGAGTTTGAACGTTCTATATGAACATTCTAAATTTCACCTCCTTAGTGTTAGGCCGGAAAAACTGCCGCTCAGAAGACACTGGCTGTGTTGACTGGCTGCTTTGTGCAGTCCCGCCCAGTGTTCCAAGGTCATTTGCATATGGAAGCTGATTGGACCTTACTCCATTCCACACCTCAAACTCCCCCCCCCCC
>NW_015161410.1:1252131-1252432 GCF_001447785.1 Gekko japonicus
ACAGAGTAGTGTTTCGGAAAATCTTTAGGAATTGTTTGGTGCATTTACGATGGGGCTCCTGGGGAACTATTGTTGCCAATCTTGGCCTAGCAGCCATCAAACCATTCTCTTCAACCCCCTGCTGTGCAGCTGACTTCCCCCTAGGGTTGCCAATCTCCAGGTGGGAGCTGGAGATCTCCCACTGTTACAATTGATCACCAAATGACAGAGATCAGATCCCCTGGAGAAAATGGATGCTTTGGAGGGTAGACCCTATGACATTATACCTGCTGAGTCCTTCCACCACCCCCCAATGCTGTCC
>NW_015161410.1:1253254-1275622 GCF_001447785.1 Gekko japonicus
CCGACATCCGGCCGCCGGGTCCGTTTCCCCCCACCCAAGCCCACCCACTCCAGGGCCGGCGACTGGAGGTGCAAGCCTCCGGCCGCCGGGTCCGTTTCCACCCCCCCTACTCCTGGACCGGAGACAGGAGGCAGAAGCCTCCGGTCGCCCACTCCCTTCCCCTCCCCCACCACCCACTCCTGGGCCGGCAACTGGAGACCGGGTCCCTTCCCCCCCACTCACTCCAGGGCTGGCAACGGGATGCAGAGGCCTCCGGCCGCCGCCACCGTTCCCCCACCCCCTGCCACCCTCACCCACTACTGTTTACCTTACCACCATCCAGCCTATGCGTTTGTTACAGACCACATCTTTCTAGATCTCGTTGTATCAGTTTCACAACGGGCTTTTCTGCTAGTAATGGACATAAACAAGACATAAGATTTCATTGAGGACAATTGTTGCCTACTGATCTCTGTTGAGAATGTGGTACAGTGGTTTCACTGTATAAATAACCAGGATGGGGTTGCGCATGCATGAAAAGATGCCTTTATTATGCTTATTATAATGATGGACATCTTGCTTGTTATTTGAAACCAAGTTCTTCTGTTTTGTTACACTCTGGCCCACGCTTCTAGCTGCATGTTGTAATATTAATCTACAAGGGTAGAGGTAGACAAATGGTGAATGAAATTATGTAATTTTCTGTTGGAAGATCTTTAACAGCATCATATTTTGCTTCCTTTTTAAAAGTATAAGCAGGATCTCATAGTTGCATAGAGTTAACACCATACACTAGAGAGCTGCATTGCTGTGGTAACGTAAGAATCTGACCTCATACGGTCACATTTTGATGAAGAGCACTGGTTGCTAGTCCGCAGGATGCTGGAAGTGTGCAGCAGGATTCAGGCCTGTAAGGGTCAAGTTTAAGAGATGACAATTGAACTTCAAAAGAGATGGGAGGTCTGTAGTGTGGAGTAAGAAAATAAGAGCTCACCCAGGCAAGGATTTCTCTGCAGGAGTTCAGCTGGCTCAGAATGAGGAGCCACCTCTAAAGCAAAACTTGGCAGGATTGGTTCCTTTGGGTTAGGGCTGGTACTGTATCGTAAGTGCTATCCTTGCAGTGCACAGCTCAGTCTGCCAGGTTTTTAGTTGAGAATGCTGCCTTAGGTCCTAGAGAAGCACAGAAAGCCCGAGAGTTGGAGGGAGCCTTATAGGTCATCCCACAGTTCAGTTGCGGAAATCCCAAACTAGACTGTTTCCAAAAAGTGGCTGTGCAGCTTCTACTTGAAGACCTCCAGTACAGGAGCATCCATTGGCCTCTTAGAGAAATGAGTCCAACGTCAAATTGGTCTTTCCGTTAGGAATTTTCTCTTAACTAAAATCTGTTCTCCTGTAACTTAAGCCAGTGGTATCTAGTCTTGCCTGCTAACCTCTGCCAGGTCATATTTCTTCCAGTATTTGAAGAGTGGGCTCATGGCACAGATCTGTTCTCCCACTGAGGTGGAGGACATCTCCATGGGTTATTCCCATCGTTCCTTTAGGGAGGCAGTAAATACTTTTTTCTCCTTCCTGTTGGCGCCTTAGGAATAGCCCTGCCCGTCAATTCTATTTCTGCCTCTTAGGGAGTAGCAGCTAGGGACAGAGCTCTGCGATTCTGTCCATCTACTTTCTCTTTCAATTCTTTCTATTTTGCTCTATATTGCTCTCTTTTATCCCTCAGAGTCTCTCTCTCTCTCTCTCTGACTCTCTCCCCCTACTTTTTACTCTATTTTTTCCCCTTCTTGGTCCTTCTTGGAGCCAGAAGACGTCGAGAGGCAAGTCCCTCCCGTGTGCTCGTCGGGCCTGCGCGATGGCTATCGAGCACTCAGAAGACTTTTCATCAGGGGACGAGGCGACAATGCTCACCGCGGTGGTGGGCAGAACGCAACTCAGCAGTGGGGCCTACTTGCCTTTGGGGTTTGTTTGTGCCACCCCAACGAGCGCAGCAGAGACAGCGTCAGTGGCGCAGTGTGCACTCAAACGCCACTGGCCTCAAGAAGAATCAGGGCCCGCTAATTCCGGGCGGGCGAAGATCGGCTGCCATCTTGAAGAAGCGGAGCCGAATCCGGATGCCATCTCCAGGCCTCTGCAGCGTGATGCTGGAATGGACAGAGTTTGTAAGCCCTCTGATTCGCGTTCCCTGGGCCCAGAGTTAGATCGCAGGGAGGGTAACACCTTTCAAGGGGCCTTAATCAACCCAGCAGATCTGATGCTAGCCTTTTGCCAGACCATGCAGGAGGGCATCTCCACCTTCTGTGAGAGGGTGGGTATCCCCGGACAAGGGCCCTTCCCAGGACAACCGTCCCAGCCTCCTTCAGCTTGGCCCACTAAGGCTGCCCCAAAAGCACCCCCAAGACCCAGTAGGTCTAATGCGGTGTTCACGAATCGAGCTTCAGTCGAGGAGGTCTGCAGGGCCGCTTCTTGGACGTTGGTATCTACCTTCATTCGTCACTACAAGCTAAACACAATTGCGTCAGCCAACACAGCATTCGAAAGAAGAATCCTTCAGCACATTCTCCCTTCGGCTGGCGATGATGACCCACCCATTTAAGGGACACTGCTTTTGGAGGTCCCATGGAGATTTCCTCCACCTCAGTAGGAGAACGACCTTTGGCTCTTACCGTGAAGGGTCCTTCTCCTCTGACGTTAGGAGGACATCTCGGCCCTCCTGCTTTCATCATCGTTCTTTTGCCTGTATTTCTCTGTGCTGTTCTCTTCTTCTTCTGCGTTCTTGTTTTACTGTTTTATAGTTCTATCATTAATGTTGAAAGTTTACCTGCTTGGCGCAGGGGAGTTAGCCTTAGTTGATACTCACTGCTTACGGAGTCCCCGAACTGAGGGGCAGGGCTATTCCCAAGGCGCCAACAGGAAGGAGAAAAAAGTATTTCCTGCCTCCTCAAAGGAATGATGGGAATAACCCATGGAGATGTCCTCCTAACCTCAGAGGAGACGGACCCTTCACGGTAAGTGCCAAAGGTCATTCCAAACAATTCAGTTTGGAATTCAGTCTTAAAGTTCGATGCACATCTTCTAGTCTGATTGCATGTCTTCTAGTCCGATTTTGGATTATTTCAGTCCACTCAACCTAGAGGAAGTTGACAGATTGCTCTTGACAGTATGCCCAACCATTTGCAGCCTTGATCTTCTTCGTGGTCTCTGTGCATCACACCTCTGGGATATAGTGCGCCTGCACCGACCTCAATTAGTTCATCTTGAAAGCGATAGGGATTTTTGCACCCGCTCCCCAGTCACGCACCAGCTCCACTGCGCATGACCAAGGGAGGGGTACGACAATCCCACCAGTTCTCTTCTGACTGCCGCACTGGTAGGATCTTCTCCACTTCGGTCAGTAAAATTTTTGGCTTTAGGGCCTATTCCTCTTTTTCTTAAAAGTTTCTTTGCTTTTTCTTGTTTTTTTGCTAAGTGAAAGGACATTGTTACTACAAATTCGTTTCCACCCTGGACTTTATTGTTTGGTCTCTTTTTCACAGACCACGTGTCCCCCCCTGGCCTATTGCCAAGAGGTGGGGTTTCTTTAAACGGTGCCTCAAGTGCGGTAGTAAAATGGCTCCCCTGGACAGATACTCGCTTTGTCTTCTGTGCCTTGGGGAATTGCACTGAGTGGACTCTTGTGCACATTGCGCGGAGTTCTCGAAGCAAACCAGAAAGAACAGAGCAGCTGGACTTTGTGTCATGCTTTTGAAGTTAGTGCTCTCACTGATGTCGTCACAGGACACTTCAATGTTGACTGCTGCCTTGGCATCGACTGCTGCGTTGTCCCCGATTTTTTTTTTTAAGATGTCGACCGCCCGATGCTGAAATGCTCGGCCCAGACATCTCAGTCCGAAGCCATACTCCCTCCAAAAAATGCAGGGAGGGCAAGGATGATCAGCTAGTCAAGCACAAAAAGCATAAGAAAACTCCCCCTATGCAAACTCCGCTGACCCCTCAGAGGGCCACAGAATTGGATCTTGCAGGGGCTGCTTTGCTTGACTCCTTGAGCCGAGAGCAGCCACAAGGTGTACTGCAGTCACCTTTGCTGCGTCCTATCCAGCTCACTGACACTGAGCACGATATGGATTTGATGCAAATCTCCCGGTCTTCCAGTGTCAAAAGCCTACACTCTGACCGTGGAGCCAACACCTGTGTCCGTCCTTCACCATTCTGACCCGATGATCGAGAACGGCCATTGCCACCGATCTACCCACTGCTCCCCTCTTGGGATCAGCAGCAGTGGCAATACATGTATGGGGCCTATCCATTCTCGATTGGCATGCTGTGGTTCCCACCCCAGCCAGTGGATTGGGACCATCAGTCTACCTCCTCCCGGCTCTCTTGGTATTGAGGTCCTCCACCGATGCTGGAGTTTGTGCAGCCTTAACTGTTGAGGCTGCCTCCGATAGTTCCGAAGTTTAAAGGGCTGTTGAACCCGGTCCCATTGACACCAATGTTGCCTATTTCCTTTTCCGAACGGTCTGAACATTTTGTCTCTTCCGACACCTCCTCCCAATCAGGAGATGAAAACCCCGACCCTCAGATGGAACCCTCGCCACCTCAACAAGTGGGCGATCATCTTCCAGTTTCTCTGTCAGAGGATCTCAGATCTTATGGGAACTTTATCAAATGGATGGCAAACACGTTGACCCTGTCTACGGTGCAACCCTCACCTACTGTAACGGACTCTGTGTTCGATATTGTACAGATGGACACCTGTGTTTTAACGTATTTTAACCTATTGTAAGCTGCCCTGAGCCTGCTACTCAAGGAGGGTGAAATATAAATTGAAATAATAATAATAATAATAATAATAATAATAATAATAATAATAATAATAATAAAAAATCGGTATGCAAGTCGGAATCCCATGATTTGGGAGCAACAAGCTACATTTGTTTTTGCTGAAGAGATTTGTAAGCTGCAAAGTGGAAGCAAAGCGATAAAAGTTGCAGTGGTTAACCACCCTGTTTCCTATCTTGTGGTTGATGAGGGGCTATTGAGATGGTGGGCCAAGGAGGTGCACAGATCGCAAGGATATGACTAGCCGAGTTCCGGGAAAGATTCAGCTTCAAGGCTTCCTTAAAAATCCTGCCAGGAAGGTCACGACTGGTTCCTTGCATTGTAATCTGAGATGTTTTGGGAGAATCCACCCACGTTTGTTTTTTCACACATCGAAATCCCTAATGTTGCATGACTCCCCACCACCAAAAGTATATACCTTGTAATGTACATGGGTAGGCAATAACTGTCAAGTTGCTAGGACAGTGGGATGTCTGTGCCAGCCCTCTGGGGCATCATACTGGATGAATAATATTTTTTATAGATTGAATTATAGTAAACTCATTATGGCTTCTTGATGTGTTCTCAGTTAGGATAAATCCACGTCACTTTCCTCCCCACAGAAATCTGAAAAATGTATTTTCTTTTATGTGTAAAGGCTGGATTTAAGAACCTCCATTGGGCAAGATGGGGCATATTTTATACATTCAGGGCTCTTAACGTGTTTCTTGTTCAAGGGTTTCTATTAATATTTGGGCAGATAAACCAGATAATTATTTTCTATCTCTTCATAAGTAATTCCTGAGAAAAGCTAACGTGCTGCTTGAAGGAACAAGGCCTGTGTAATTCGATGATGTGTGATGTAGCGTCATGGTTTTATCTCCCGTATTTACAGGGGTAGAACAATTTTTATGAACAAATGATCTCCAATGAGGCAGGTAATTTAAAAGTGATATTAAATGCCACAAAGTGATATTAAAAGCCACAAAATGTGACTGGGGCGGGGGGACTCACACACACAAAAGTTGCCTCTTTTGAAACTATTCCACCTGCGTATTCCACTCTTGCTCACCATTTTTAATTGCCAGGGATGTTTTCATTAAAATGGGATCTTTAAGGTATTATCCATTCCTAAAAACCTGCTGTTTATTTCCCATTTTAAATTCTAATCCTTTGTGACAGCATAATAATTTCCACAGCAACCAATCTCATGCAATAAGACATTATCTTGTACCGTGACTTTCTTCCAAGCTGCTTCAGAAATATTTTAATACCTAGATAATAAGGTTACTGAGCTTTGTGTGTGTTTGGAAGTGTGTGTGCGCATGCACACACACACACACACATATTAGGTACATAAATAGGAATGGAGGAGGAATTGAGAGGCATGAGTGAAAGCCAAAAGGCATTGACATTCCCAATAGACTGAGAATCGATGAGGCAGAGAAATACCGGAAGGTTCTTGTAGATGGCTGTGGTTGAAAAGAAGATGGTTCTGCATGGGTGATAATGAGACTTAACCTACAGTACAGAAGGAGGTCAGTGTAACACTGGCAGGAGGCAATTGGAGAAGAACCAAGAGAGAAAAAACAAGAGGAAGTCTTAGACCAAATCCGTAGAGTGTTCCAAATATGTAAACAGGATTAGGGTTAATGGAAAATAAGCTAGAGAAGAGAGGCTGTTCAACACACAACATCCTGCTTTCATGTGAAAGGACATAGAAAGCACACTTATTCATTTCCCCCCCTGAAACGTACTCAGCCCAGCAGGAAGTTGGTTTTGTACTTCTTATACCAATCAGATTTTGGGCTATCCCACCTTCTTCAAGTGATAACTTGTTCCAGTTGAAGCAAAAAAGAAAAACACAACATCCTGGGCTGCTGCTATTTACCAGGTTGGTCCATCAGGCCACAGGCTGTAAACAATGTGCTCAATGGCCTGAGTTCCTGGCCACACTTAGGTTTGTAATACCTGCAACAGAACAGAGACAGTTAGCCTAGGCCTTACAAACTGGCAGCCATCTTCCCACAGTTTTTCCTCCTGCTTCAGTTTATGTAATATAAAACTTCCAGCCCATATTTTAAGGAAGAGATCAGTATGGACTCTCAAAGCTTTGCACCAGGTTAGAATTGCATCCCAGCAGTTCAGTATGGCATACTATTACATCCCTTGATCCCATTTGTTGCCTTAACAAAACCCCTGTGATGTAGGTTATTACTGTTTCCATGTTACAGATGGGAAAACTGGTGAGAGGTCTTAGCTTGGCTATAGAAGAGGTGGAAACAACCCCCAGGTCTAAAGCTTTGTTCATGGGGAAATATCATTCTTTAAGCACAGGAGCCATGACCCTCTAAAGTCCCTCACCCACAGCTCTGGTGTTAGGTGATTTCTGAATATGTTTTTTGTAAACAGACTGACATATTTTTGTGGTATGTGGGTGAAAAAGAAACTGCCAGCCTTGGTCATGGGTATGCAAATATGCTTTTTGTAGGCAATAATGCATGCTTTTCATTGGTCCAAGGGAAGGTTCATTTCCCGACACTTGTTTGGGTGAAGTCTTCCTCCTGTATTTTTTCACTCCTAGTGTTTCCAAAGCCAGCCAATGGTACATTTAAATATATAGATCTGTAAGAAGATCCAAATGATTTATAATTGAGCCATAATTATTGTGGGAAAAGTCAAAAATTATAAAGTTAAAACTTAACCCTTTAGATTAAGCCCATATATTAACATGAGCTCACTGGAGGAATGCTTATAGATGAAGATAAAAGAGCATTTAAATCTTATTTCAGAGTTCAACATGCTGCATATTACTGCGATGTGGACACCCAGAACCCTTGGTAATAAGTCTCTACACACTTTCTGCCCTTATGCAAAACTTAATGAAAATCTGAATTACAGTTGAGTATAGTGTTTTGCCCGTTCAACAAAAGGAGTTAAATTCAGAATATTTTTGCATAATAAAGATAAGTGTTGACAGTGTAATGATCCATTTGGCATGGAGAGATAAAAATCTTGAATGGTTTTTAATAAAAATAAGCTGGTATAGCATGCTTTGAATTCAGTATGAAGCATAAACTATCTGCTGGAACCAAACTGTCGCTTTGGACAAAGGACTCCAAGCCGTTCCAGCTGTGTTTCGTCCCTCATCTGCTGGAAATGATGGAGGAGCCTAGCTAAAAAAGCCAATACATGCAAAGACAGGGAAGAGATCAAGGCAGAATACAGGGCTGCAGTAGAGGGATCCAAATAACTTCCTGAGAAGTCTTTCATTGGAAATGCCTAGTTACATTTTGGCCAAAATATTGTACTGCCTTTTCCTGGCAACATAAGCAATTGATTTCAGCCACTGAAAGGAATATTATCAATCGTTTGTAGAAGTGAACATCTTTTTCATGCCTCAGTCATGTAATTTTCTGTGACCCACTGTAGTCCAGTGAATGTTTCAGAGCAGAGTTGTCAGGAAGGGCCCCTGTACTTCTGTCATTCTACAGAATATGCAAAACAGAAACGTTAAGGAGGGCAGTTTTTATAAAGTACAACTGTAGTACAGTGGCACACATCTGGAGGTCACTTTTATAAGGTTTAGGACTGTAGTCTATAACAATGTTTGTTGAATGCTTCTCCTTTCTTTTATTGCATTGTATTTTATCTTTGTGACCTACTTTTTGCTTTACAGTATTATTCCTTAAATGAATTTTTGTCCGTATTCTAGTCTTTCTAGTTCTGTAATCCTAGTCCTACTGCATTGCTTACTGGAGATGTTTGCTGTCTGAATTGCTTTTATATTTTGTAATCCAATTTGTGTCCGTGTCTCTAGTTCCAGCTCCTGCCAACCTAGCAGTTCGAAAGCAAGAAATTGCAAGTAGATAAATAGGTACCACTTCGGTGGGAAGGTAACAGCGTTCCGTGCACCTTGGTGTTTAGTCATGCCGGCCACATGACCATGGAAACGTCTTCGGACAGCGCTGGCTCTTCGGCTTGGAAACGGAGATGAGCACCGCACCCTAGAGTCGGATTCGACTGGCTTTCGAGCAAGGGAACCTTTACCTTTACCTTTACCTAAGAAAGGTGCACTGTAATTTGAAGCAAATAAGTAGTTTTCAATTCTCTCAGAGTGCTCAAAAGGTGATTGGGTATGTTCTACCTGCCTGGAATGTTCCTTGAGATATGTGTGTTGGGTATGATAATTTGTGCTCTGATTGTGTTGGGTATGATAATTTGTGCTCTGATTGTATCAAGGATAGATCACCACCATGACCTCCTTGATTTTTCTTCTGGGTTTGTTCTCTCTCCCCCCCCCCCCCATATTGGTTTCAGGTATTGTATGCTAGATGGTGTCCTAGGAGAGTTACAGTTTAAATCTGTTGTAATCCTCCTTCATTAGTTCTCTGGAGAGGCAGTTCAGTTTAAACAAATGATTTAAATACTCCCCAAGTCTGAGCCCATTCACATATTTCCCTTAACTATTTTTCTCTTGTCATGGCAGGCTTCCCATTTTGTGTAACATCATCTTCTGCCAGCAGCTAAAGATTTTTCTTGTTTGGCTCTCTCTTTTTATGTAGAAATATTCAAGTGGTCAGCTGTGTGGTTAGGGCTGCCAAGTGGGGGCGGGTGGCGGGTAAACCCCCGCTTCAGAGGCCCGATTCCCGCCGCTGCGGAATCGGGCCCCGGGGGGAACTCCACCTCCTGAAGTGCAGCGTGGCTGCGTCACTGGAGGTGACGCAACCACGCCAATCACGTTGGGAGTGTGGCCCTGATCGTCGGAGGGAAAACTCTATGGTTTTCCCTCCGACAATCAGGGCCATGCCTTCAACGTGATCGACGTCGCGTGTCACTTCCGGTGACGTGCTGGCGGCGCGCATCGATGGACGGCTCCCAGAGCCCGGCGAGGCTTCCCCGCCAGTAAGAAATATTGACTTGGCAACCCTAGTGTTGGTCAAAAGCAGCAGAACAAAGTTTGAGTCCAATGGTACCGACCAAAAAATGTTTATTTAAAGTGTAAGCTTTTGTGTGTCAAGCCCACTTCTTCAGACAATTTGAAATAAAATCTCCTTAAAGGCTACTGTCACAGCTCAGGTGGGGGGTCACCTGACACTGCCACCACTCTGGTTCCAGGCTCCTCTGAGAAGGCCCAGAGCACCCTCCCAGGCCTTTCAGACCTCCCTTTTAGCCGAATAATAGGCCCAGCCTCCCCTACTGCTAGCCAGGCTCCCTGGGCCTAGTAGGCCTCTGGTGGCACAGCCCAGATCATGACAGCTACTTACAGAAAAAAGGGTGGCATTGGACTCTAGTCACATCTCTTTGTTAACTCTTGCATTTACATGCTAATTTGCTGCCATCCATTGGTCTTGTTGGCCGCCTGATCCAATTTCAGCTCTGCATATACATCTTGGCTCTGAGCGGTCCCTCCTAATGGTTGCCTCCCACCTTCTGGACTCAAACACTAGCAATACTGTACAGTAGCACCAAATTGAGATCAGTCACCCAACATGTCACTTGTTAAACCTGCCCCTGGGTGTTCTCACGATAATTTAAAGCCCACCCCTTAAAAAAAGATAACACTGCAACATGGCTACTGATCATGTGCTATCCTGCACCATTTTGAGTAACATGCTAATGAAAGTCCATTGCAATAAACACAAATAAGAGTGATACATGCAGCAAAATAAAGTGGGGAAAAAATCCTTACTGCCAGCTACTAAAAACTACATACCACCCTGGGCGAAGGGAACAGTAAAGGTAGGTTGAGGTGAATGAGATTATTAAAACCAAAGGTGGGAAAAGGCAAGGAGGGGCATGGAATTGTGTGTGCTGCTGAAGAAATTAGCAAACTGAGAGTAAAGTAGGAACTTTTTGAACATGTCATAGTAGGGAACTTTAGCAAACAGCCATGCCATAGGTATGATGCAAGCGTAGGGATGACCGGGGTGGGTGGGTGGGTCAGAGTTTACAGGAGAATAATCAAAACAATCCAAACTCAGAATAAGAACAATAAAAAATGGTGAGGGGTGAATAGTTGCCTGTAAAATAAATCATTAAGGCTCTATTGCACATATGATCATATAAAAATAATAGTGCTTAGCTATCATTAACACGATAGCTAATCTCCTATCTGTCATGCACCAGAGAGAAGGGTGTGTGTGAAGGGAAAGGGGGATGGAAAAGTTATAAGGGGGTGTGGATACAGAGGAGGGGCATAGACCACTGCTACGAAAAATAACAATTCAAGCATGTTGCACTTGGAATCAAGACGACTTGCAGTTAGCTTGAAAATAAAATTGCCCTGTAAGTGCTCTGGGGGAAAAAGCACAAAAAACCTGACAAAACTCTAGCATTGACCCGACACATAGAAAACAAGTTGCAGAACAAAAAACTAGAAATGTTGTAACACAATTGTATATCCAAGTTAAAGTACATAGGTGGAATGGGGCTGTCTGTTGTTCTTCAGCAGATGACAAGAAGTTATTTATATTTAGCTTGTGTGGGTGGATTCATATGGGAAAGACAAATACTGTGGCGGGGAGGTGACAGGAAGAAATTGCCTGGTTGAGAATCTAAGTTGGCCACAGAGAGTTCTTGGCAGTGGGGAAAGTACAGAGTAGTGTTGGAATAGTGGGGACATAGGCTTTGGAAATTGTGTCTGAACTGATGAGATGTTGCTCTTTGGAGCAGTTGAAAATATTCTGAAATTATTTGCAATTAGGGTTGCTAGCTCCAGTTGGGAACTACCTGGAGTTTTTTGCAGGTGAATCCTGTGGAATGCAGGGCTGGGGGAGGGGAGGGACCTCAGCAGGGTATAGTGCCATAGAGTCCACCCTCCAAAGCAGCCAGGGGAACTTAACTTGGTCATCTGGAGATCAATTTTAATAGTGGGGAGATCTCCACGTGCCACCTGGACATTGGCAGCCCTATTTGCAAAGTTCATGTAGAGTCCTGCACTGCTCGGCCACTTCAAGGCGGTATACAGTTTATCATTCATATTATCATTTGGGTTAAAGAGATAATTGTCTTTCCTCCCCATAAATCTAGGGGGTTGGAAAACCGTCCCTACTAAGAAAGCCTAAACCACATAGGTCTTCAAAGTCTAGAAAAATAGATGACTAATGGTATACATTACAGTAATAAGATTATGAACAGCATGAATAAGTGGACAAAGATTGCTATCCCTTCCCTCATAATAGTAGAAGTCTTCACTTATACTGCTAGAAGAATTTAGGATCATAGAAATGAAGGAGATTATCAGTAAGTTCAGGACTGACAAAAGAAGGTAATGTAATATTGCAGGCATGGTATAGTGGTTAATCCAGGGCTAGGCCATGGAATACTTAATTTCACATCACAATCACCATGAAACATGTGCTAGGGAGACCCTCGGGAGAGTCATTCTCAAGCCTACATCACAGAGTTTTTGTGAAGATAAAAGAGGGGAGGGAAGAAACATCTTTACCACCATGACCTCCTTGGAGAAAAGGAGGGATAAGATTTAGCTTTAAATTCACTTCCAAAGATAACATCAAGATGTGATGTCTACCATTTTATGTGGCTTTAAAAAGGGAATTGCATAGAATTAATGGAGACTAGGTTATCAGTGGCTACTACCCATGATAGCCGAATAGGGTTGCCAAGTCAGAAACTTACCGGAGCGGGGGACTCCCGGCTGTCGTCTGGAGCACGCTTGCGAAGCGCGGGTGTGCCGCATCCACGTGCTCGGCGTACCCACGTCACTTCCGGGTGACGTGCACGTGAGGGTGGCGTTCCCCCCGGGGCCTGATCTGCCGGTGGCAGGGAACGGGCCTCTGGGGCGGGGGTTTCCGCGCCCCCCCGGGCGGACTTGGCAAGCCTATAGCCGAATGAGCTTCCGTGTTCATAAGAAATACATTTCTGAATACCAGCTAGACGATTTTCACTGCATGAATTAGATCAGTTTGTATTCTTTATATTTTAATTTCTTATGTTCTTAACTTTTCGACATGACCCAAACACTTTTTCAGTCTGGTTTGAAACCAAAGTTAAAAACCTTAACCTTGCCTTTTGCCATGCCCTTTCGTCTTTGGATTGCTTTGGAAAAGTTCTTCCATAGGTGGTTATAAAAAACAAAGGGTATTTTTCATATTGTGTTTACATTTGGAATCAATCTTGGCAGTTGATTAAAATAAGCTTAAATTAATAGGTATTGCATATAGTGCACCAAAGCTAATTTAGGCTAATGTCAGGGAAAAAAGTATTATCTGCTTCTTTATTATGGTGAGGTGTTGAAATAATGAGGAGAACAGAAGGGAATCAAAAACTGTTTGAAGTTTCTCATCTCTGTCTGTAGATGAGTATTTCTAATTGCATTTTCCTGGCTTTTGCATGCAAATTAAACTGAGCAGCATACACTATGTAAAATTAGTGGCTATATTTTACAAATCCCATTTTCCTTGAGCACTTTAATATGCTGCAAATATTGGTTTGTATGTTTAACTGACTTGGATACTTCTATGTACTTAATTCAAATTAAACCCTTAAATTTTAACGTTGTTCCGTATGTGTTTGGTGCCTTAAAAAATAAATTCTGTAAACTTCAATGGTGTTTGCATTTGGGAAGCCTGCAGTGGCCATTAGTTTCTTGGCATTTAAGGCCTGCAGCGCCGAGTGACAAATGAGACAATGGGCAGAGTTAATACATCTTTATTTGAACAATATATCTTTCAGTGTGACACCCTCCTCTGTAATAACCCCAGTGTCTTTATTCCTTGCCATGTAATGTCAGGGCTGTCACTGCCAACCCCGGTGTCAGGAGTCAAAAGCAGAACCTTCTGTTTGAGCTGCGTTTTAGCGGGATAGACACATTTTTGACGGAAAGAGCTGCTGACCTGCTGAGAATTTTTTCATTCTTGCAAATTTTGCCGTATGGAAGAGAGGTGGAAGAACAATCAAGAGTGCCTTTTCAGAAGTGCGTGCCCTTTTAAAGAGGGATGGGATTTTGTAGAACGCTTGCAAGTAATATAAAATCTTCTGCATCTGGCGAAGACATTGTGCTTTCATTTGTGGCAAGGGAGCCGAATGTGTTATCTCTTTATGTAGGCTGCACATCTCTTTTTCTATCTGCTTTTCTAAAGCAGTTTGTTTATTTTCTCCTGTTTCACTTTTCTAAATTGAACATGACGTGTGCAATTGGTAGCGCATAATATGGTAAATTCTTCCATGCGTCTGTCCGAAGTCTCAGACCAGGGGATGTCTTTTGGGGGAAAAAAGAAGCACGTGTTCACTACAGATTCTCATCTATTAGTTTGAAATGACACAGTAACAAGAGGAACCATTATGTTTCATGTATTGCAGAAGGGGGAATTCATTTTAGAAACATTTCACACTTGATATCATTATGTTTTAATGTGTCAACTCAACTAGCTTTCAGGGCATGCCTATCTTCACCTAGAATTCCCAACTGGGGGCTCTGTGTATCTGAATGGCTGCTCTCCCAAGTGTATCTTCCCAAATGTTTCCAGGCAAACAATAAGAGGATTAGTGTCTCTCTGTGTTTCTTTTTCTTCTTTGCATTTGCCTATCCAAAGCACCTGAGCCAGTATCCAAGGAAATGGTCAGCTAGTTTTAGTTGTAGAAGAAGAAGGAGGAGGAGAAGAAGGAGGAGGAGAAGGGGGAGAAGAAGGAGAAGAAGACGACGACGATGACATTGGATTTATACCCTGCCCTTCACTCGGAATCTTGGAGTGGCTTACAAACTCCTTTCCCTTCTCCTCCCCACAATAGATACCCTGTGAAATAGGTGGATCTGAGAGACCTCTAACAGAAACTGCTATTTCAAGAACAGCTCTGACAGAACTATGGCGGAGGAATGGTGAATTGAACCTGGTTCTCCCAGTTTAGAGTCCGCCCACTTAACCACTACACCAAACTGTAGAGAGAATGACTGGCCCAAGGTCATCCAGTGAGCTTCATGGTGGAGTGAGGATTCAGATCCTAATCTGATACTCTGAACATTGTACCACAGTGGCTCCCTAGTCACAAGTGGTATAATGGTTGAACTAGAATCTGGGAGACCTAGGTTTGAATCCCCTCTCTCCCATGAAGCTTTCTGGGTGACCTTGGGGCTAGTCTCTCTCAGCCTAACTTAATCCAGAGGGTTGATGCAAGGATAAAATGGTGGAGGAGAGAAAATGGAAGAGGAGGGAGAGAACCATGTATGCCACCTCAAGTATCTTGAAGGAAGGGCAAGGTTAGGCAGGACAAAAAATGTAGTAATAGCTCTGTGCCGTCAAAAGTTCCTTTCAAGCTAGTTTCTCAAACAGATCTACTGAGGTACAAAACATACACCTGAAGTCATGCAGCATGTATTGAGTTTCCTACCATGGATATATTTCCTGCACACTGATTCTAATTGATACAGGATTATTGCTAGTTTTATAAAAAAAATTGCAGCCAGAAAGGATGGGGAACATGTCATATAATTGTGGCTAAACTAGAAAGAGGAGGAAGCAGCAGCGGAAATAGAAGGGAGAGTGACCAAGAGGCGCAGAGGTAGATTTAGAGCTTTTCCTCTGTTATGTGTCCTGACTGACCAAAAGTGATAAAGTTTTAGCCATTTTTTAATCCTTTTGTAATGCAGTACAACCGGATAATACCTTCTCTTGGTATATTTTGTGGAGAGTTGTTCAGCATCTTGGATACCTTCCTGAGGAACAGAACAAATAGCTACCGGAAGAACAATACCTAAGATGGCAGTCTTAGCTTTCTATTGAAAAGGGCATTCCTATTGATAAGGGCTCCAGAATAATCCACAAATTAGCAGGGAGTCCTACAAACATCAAACAGCATGCTAAACAATCCTTCTTGAGTTTGATAAGCTACCTAGCTGTCTGCCAACACGAATAACCTCTTCAGAGCAGATAACAAAACTTGTCAAGCAAAATAGCCTTTAAAAAAGCCTTAGAATCCTCGGAGCTCCATACCAAACCATCTAGGCCACCCGCCACCCAACCGGAGGTCCCCCATGTCAGTCGGCTGATTAGATCCTAGCATATACGTCTGTAGCAAATGTATCCAGGCCACTTATAATTTTACGTTTCCTAGAGGGAAGGGGTGCAAGGGAGCCCCGTAGATGAATGGAGGTTTTTTTTTTTTAACCAGTCTGCCCCCGCTTATTGTTGTTCAGAATTGTATAAACTATTTAGACAGCATCTTTCTGCTATAACTCCAGTATAATTTATGATTCTGTTTGGAAACCCCTAATATCCCCCCCCCCTCCTTTCTCTGTTTGTTCTTCTGGTTGACGAGAAGGCAGACTGGTGGCATGTTGTTTCTGTGAGCTATGGAAGACCAGTTCATATGTTACCACATCAGCTGACCTACCCATCCATGCTGGAATTTCACTGCCACACAATTGGTGAAGTTTGAATCAGGAGTTTCCCTTGTGTGAGAATCTCTTGCAGCTGGTTAGAAAGGGGGAAATAAGTATCATTTAAAGAGTATGAATAAACCAATTTCCCCCTCAATATGCAAAAGTTGCTCTGAGCCATTTAGGGGCAAACGAAACAGCTTTTAAAATTCATTTTCACTGACAGAAAGCATGCTTTTTTCTTCCTATTAGATGCCTGATGGGTAGTTGTTTTGAAAGATAATTATGAAAAAAGAGAGAGATTTGATATGAAATCTTGACGGGGGAGCTAGGCAGTATAATGGCTAATTGTTTATTAAATGTACTAAGTGCATTTTTTTTAAAAAAAGCATTCATCTCTAGGTTTGGGGTTTGGGTTTTTTTTTTGCATTAATGCATATATTTTTGTTCCCGATGCAGTTGTGCACACACACTTATTTAGGATTTCTCGTAGGTACCATTATTTGCCATTTTAATTTTATGTTTATGGGAAACAAGGCACATTGGTTGCAACATCTCAGTTCCTGCTGTATGTCCTGTTTCAACCCCATTGGAATGTTAGCTGCCTTGAAATGGGTTTTTAATGAACCATGTAAAACTGGGAAGCTCAGAAAATGATTAAGTATTTGGGGCCATTAAAGTCAGTTCAGTCATCAGGAAGCTTGCAAATTGATTTTATAGTTACTTTTTATCATGTCCCAACAATAATCAGTTACTGTCTTCATATATGTAGTCTTAAATTTCATATTGCTTCTGTACATCCTTTCTACACAGTTTTTTTCATATGCAATAAAGTAAAATTATGCCCAGGTTCTAATTATTATTCTTGCTGTTAAATTAAATCTGTTTGCTCAAATGATGGAAGTACATTTATTATTCATTTGATCAGGGCTTTTTTGGGCAGGATTGCACAGGAACGGAGTTCCGGCTGGCTCCTGAGTTGGCCACACCCAGCAGGAACTCATTAGCATAATAGGCCACACCCAACAGCACAAACCTATTAGGATTGGCTACATTAGGGGTGTGTGGCCTAACATGCAAAGGAGTTCCTGCTACAAAAAAAGCTCTGGGTTTTGACAACAAGGTAAACAGAATAAGAAGCAAAAGGTGGGTGTGGCTGGATGACCACACTTCTGGTAACATGGGGGTGTGGCCCAATATGCCAATTGGCCGTGCTGTCAGGGGTGTGGCCTAATATGCTAATGAGTGTCTGCTGTTGGGTGTGGCCTATTATGCTAATGAGTTCCTGCTGGGCTTTTTCTACAAAAAAGCCCTGCATTTGATACTTTGTGAACCTTTCATTGTAACATATTGGGCCGGGTCTGTAGGTTGTTTTGGAAACAGATATGTGCATATAGACTTTGGGATATTTCATTATCTTTGATGGACTTTGGGATGGACTTTGACCTATGTTTGGACATGGGTGTCTGAGAGAGGAAGATTACTCATGTATTCACTGCAAAGCTTAAACCACTAAAAAACCTGCTTAATTGACATGATTTCCAATCTAGAAATATATGTAATCATCAGTCAGTGGGTTTCTAATACATTTTTCCCCAGCAAGCTCATAAAATTACAATTCACAATAAATACATTCAGGCAAATGGAAAACTATAATGGTCATACCAGTTCAAATTTGTGATGCATGTCAGGATCCATGTTCAGTAATCTTCAGATTAGAGTACTGCAACATGCTGTACATAGGGGTGCCCTTGAAGGTGATCTGGAAACTGCAGCTGCTACAACTGTGCTACAACTGTTGTTTGGGGCTATCTGGTGGGACCTTGTCGCTCCTGTTTTGAGTTCCTGTCACTGGCTGCCAATTAGTTTCTGGGGCCAGTACAAGCCCTTCTTGACTTGGGGGCCATGTAGTTGAAGCTCTGCCTCTTCTTGCATGTTCCTGTGCGGCAGCTTCATTCTTCTCGGCAACATCTCCTGTTATTACCCCTCTTGTCTAAGACATGTTGCACAACAGTCTGGCCCTGAGCTTTTCCAGTGGCCCACCCCATGCTTCTGGAACAGTCATAAGAACATAAGAGATGCCAATGTTGGATCAGGCCAAAGGCCCATCCAGTCCAACACTCTGTATCACACAGTGGCCAGAAATACCAGTGCCATCAGGAGGTCCACCAGTGGGGCCATGACATTAGAAGCCCTCCCACTGTTGACCCCCCCAAGCACCAAGATGACAGAGCATCACTTGCCCCAGAGTCCCTATCTATACCTTGTGGCTAATAGCCACTGATGGACCTCTTCTCCATATGCTTATCTAATTCCCTTTTGAAGCCGCCCATGCTTGTAGCCGCCACCACTTCCTGTGGCAGTGAATTCCAAGTGTTAATCACTCTTTGGGTGAAGAAGTACTTCCTTTTATCAGTACTTCCTTTTATCAGTCTCCCAGAAGAGGTCAAGGGGTCTCCTACTCCCCTGCATTCCAGTGAGGCTGCAAAACAGTTATTCTGAAGAGCACTGGAAGCATCCTGAACCCTGGGCAAAGGGGCAGTAGCTTGCTGGTGGGGGGGGGATAAGGTATTTTTAGATCTGGTTTTTAATGTCTTCTAACTGCTGTTTTAATTGTTTTAAAAATTGCTTTAATATTGTTCTTACCTTGGGTTTGGAGATACCCCTACTGTGTGGATACCCCTACTGAAAGGGGGTGTCCATTACTATAATATGTATTTTTCTTTTTCATTGCACTTTGGGATAGAATACATGTCTAGTCTGATTTTCTTTTGTTTAGTTGAAAGACAATTAGCCCAGAAACTCCGGATGCCAGTAACCTTCAAATTGTGTGGAACAACTTTTTAAATTTATCTTTTTCTTTTGTGCTCTATTGTTATTCATGTAGAGATACTCTGGAAAAAATCAAAGTGGTCTCTGCTCTGGGTTCTACAGGCATATGAAATCTGTAGGGTACAATTAGGGAGTGTCTTCTGGCTAAATACGTTGGCAGGTGATTGAGTTTTTTGAAACAGAATTTTAGTGGGACCTGTCTGATCCCTGAGCAACGCCATTAAGTTTTTTTCCATGAGGATCAAGAACTGGGGACTTGCTCAAGTAACAAAAATGTATGTAATTCAGTTTCAGCTGAGCCTGCACAAGTTTGGATGTCTGCAGCCAGTTTATGATAGTTCACCCAATGTGTGTCTCTCTCTCCCAGTCTGGTGCCTCTGATGACGCCACAATCCATTAAATAGAATTGCCAGTCTCTAGGTGGTGGCTGGAGATCTCCTGCAATTATGACTGCTCTCCAGGTAACAGAGACCAGTTCTCCTGGAGAAAATGGCTGCTTTGGAAGGTGGATTCTGTGGTATTATACCCCACTGAAGTCCCTCCCCTCCCTTTCCCAAACCCCTCTCCCCTGGCTCCACCCCCAAATCTCCAGGAATTTCCCAGCTCAGAGCTGGCAACTTTAACTATCTTAATATGGCTACCTGACCTTGTGTCATGATCGGTGTGTATCTGTATACTAGGGGCACACGGTCTGTTTGCACACCAAAGGTAAAAGTGTATGTATGTTTAGCTATGCCATTAAAGCCTTGTTCTGCAGACCCACCTACCCTTAGTCATACCAATCATCTCACGGAAAGGAGACTTTACTTTCAGGCCTGATTTCCACCTTGACCCACACAAAATGTGGAACCAAGATGGAACCCTGATCTGAAGACAAGGTAGGGTTATGCTTGGCTGGGAAGGAGATAGGGTTGCCAATTTCAGGTGGAAAATCCCTGGAGATTTGAGGGATGGAGCCCGGAAAGGGTGAGGTTTGAGGAGCGATGGGACCTCAGACAGGTACAGTGCCATAGACTCTGCCCTCCAAACCAGCCATTCCGTAATGGGGAACGACTGTTGCCAATCGCCAGGTGGGGGCTGGAGATCACTCAGAATTACAACTGCTCTCCAGATGGCATTGATCCGTTCCTCTGGAGAAAATGGTGGACTCTGTGTCCTTATACCCTGCTGAGGTTGCCATGGCAAATTGATGCTGACTGCCCACGGCCTTGGCACTCTCCCAGAGCCTCTTTCTAGCACTTGTATTTATTTCCACAATGGGCCTTATTCCTAGTTAAAATATATTTTTGGAAAAGTGTATGCACAGAAATTATTTTTTCAGTGTGAAGCATTGTGTTTGAGGTGATGTGAGTATATGAAAGCCCCTTTTGTGGCATGATGTCTGCAATGGGTGGGCCTACTCATGTAAAGCAGTCCTCAAATGGTGATTATGCAAGCATAATCCAGCGGCTCGAAAGTAAATTACAAGTAGAGAAATGGGTACCTGCCTTAGTAGGCAGGGAGCACCCTTCCTCCTGGTTCTGTGCCAGGAAGGATTGTCGGCAGCAGCAAGTGAAGCGGCGGCGGCGATTGGCGGCGGCAGCGAGAGAAAGCGGCGGCGGAAAGAACATGGCGGCATCGGCTATCCGAGGAGACGACGATCAAAGCAGACGGAGGCGGAGCCAGGCGACGCAGCTGCGAGACGACGCGGCGCGGCTAGGAGCCCGACGGGACGTGCAGCCGCAAAAAGCCGCAGTCCGAAGCAGTGCGCGCCGAAGGAGGGAACACCGAGCAGCCTGCCTGTTAAATCGTCAGTCTCCCGGAGCCCAGTGTCCACGCCTGTAGCCGCCAGCAGAAAGAAGAAGGAAGACCGTCGCTGGGTGCTGTTAGGTAATCCCCCCCCTGCAAAATTGTGTCCCTAGTTAGGGAAACAATTACTGAGGTAGTTCAATGTAAACCGCCCTGAGATCCTAATAAATTGTGGTTTTTCTTCCAAAGTGGCCATCTTCTCCAGGTGAACTAATCAGTGGGGTATAATGCCACAGAGCCTACCCCTAACCTTCCAAAACTGCCATCCTCTCCAGTTGAACTGATCTCTCTGTCACCTGGAGATGAGTTGTAATCTCAGGAGATCCCCAGCCACTAACGGGAGACTTTATTACAACAATCAGGACCATGGTGTATAATAGCCAGTAAAACAGTAAATCACCGTGTACAATTAAACAATATTTGTTAGTTTTTATATGCAATGTGTAGAATTCAATTATTAACAAGATTACAACAATAAGACTACAATATCCTGGCGGGATCTGGTCCATGGGGTCGTGAAGAGTCGGACTTGACTGTGTGACTGGACAGCAACAATACGATATAAAGCTTAGCAGTACATACAAAGAAATACAGTTACTAGTTACAGACAAACGACGGAGTTCTAGTACACTATCCATTTGCGTGTCTCATCAGGTTTGTCATTCTGTAATTATTTCTTCATTAGCATGAAGTGCTGCAAGCCATATTTCAAAATGCTAGTTCTTATACAAATTTTGATGTACGCTACGGCGCTTAAATTCTGGTGACTGGGGAGCTCCTATAGCAAGCTCTAATGCGACTGGGTCTATAGCATATAATAATTGGCTAAGCTTCCCTTTGTATGTACCGCTAAGCTTTATATCGTATATTGTAGTCTTATTGTTGTAATCTTGTTAATAATTGAATTCTACACATTGCATATAAAAACTAACAAATATTGTTTAATTGTACACGGTGATTTACTGTTTTACTGACCAACTGGAGACTGGCAACCCTAGCTGTGATTCAGCAGGTGAGATTCTGCTTTCCGGACAAAAGTCAGTTCCTGTTTTGTCTGAAGGATGCAAGAGGTGTGAGGCCCAGAGGCAAAGCAGGGGTATGGTTACTCCGGTTATCTCTTTATATGTTTTTTTTGCCCTGGATCCTCCCAATATTTGTGTTGTAAGCAAATCATTCCTTCTAGCACAGCATTGCTCCTGCTGTTCTTAAAGAGTATCAGTCTTTAAAGTGTTCAAGGTTGAGCATGAGCTTTTGCCTCTTTTAGATTTCAAAATGATCTTAATGTCTTCAAGTAACCAAATATGAACCTTGAGTTCTCCTCACCTTCACTGTGTGTGTGTGTAGATCCAGGTGGGCAGCTGTGTTGTTTTGAAGCAGTAGTACAAAATTAGAGTCCAGTGGCACCTTTAAGACCAACAAAGGTTTATTCAAGGTATGAGCTTTCGTGTGTGTGTGCTAGGAGCATCAACAGAGATTTCACTATGGTAAGTGGCTTAGATCTCAGTCTTGTAGATTTTCTTAAAATAGTGCAGGCATTAAATGTGATTTGTGTTATGCTTTTTACATTTCTGAATTTCCAGGTCTGTTCCCCTGCCCCCCCCCCCACACGCCAGTGC
>NW_015161410.1:1275657-1311998 GCF_001447785.1 Gekko japonicus
CCCCCACTCACACAGTAATTTAGACAGGGCTGATGCTTGCTTCATCCTTCTCTGTGTTCCACTTAGGTGACGGATGTATGTTTCTGTGACCAACAGCCTGAAAGCTGTTCTCATCTACCATCAAATTTTATTAGTTCAGTGTGGTTGCTTCCTCTGATGTAGTCATGGTCATGGAGAAATTCATGCTGTGAGGTGCCGCAGGAAGGTTTTAGAATTCCTGGGCTGTCACACGTTTTCTTGTACCTCTGAGCAAAGAATCCTGGGATCTTGATTCATTTGTGCCAGCAGGAGACATCTGACAATTTAATGACAATCCCAGAAGAAGTTTGGTTTTTATGGCACATTTCCTCTTGGGAAGAGAAATTGAGCAAGGCTAAATACAGAGAAGATGAAGAGTTAGTTTTAAAAAAAACCACCCACCAAAATTTGGCTTTCCTTTTTATCCTTTTACTCACTTTAGAAGTTGCATTGGGAGAACTGTTTGAAAGAAATGTATTAGATGTACATATGGAAGGCAACTATGGCAACCCAGGTTTAGGGGGGAAACCCATAATGATGTTTTGGTAGCTTTGAATGATAGAATCATAAGAGTTGGAAGGGGCCGTACAGACCATCTAGTCCAACTCCCTGCCCAATGCAGGACCAGCCGAAAGCATCTCTGACAAATATTCGTCCAGCCTCTTCTTGAAAGCTGTCAGTGAAGGGGAGCTAACCACCTCTCTAGGCAGCTGATTCCACCTTTGAACCACTCTGACTGTGAAAAGGTTTTTCCTAATATCCAGCTGATACCTTTCTGCATGTAATTTAAATCCGTTGCTTCGGGTCCTATCCTTTGCTGCCAACTGGAACAGCTCCTTGCCCTCCTCCAAATGATAGCCTTTCAAATATTTAAAGAGATTGGATTTATACCCCACCCTTCACTACCCAAAGGAGTCTCAGAGCGGCTTACAAACTCCTTTCCCTTCCCCTCCCCATAACAGACACCCTGTGAGGTAGGTGGGGCTGAGAGAGCTCTGACAGAAATGGCTCTTTTTCAAGAACAGCTGTGCCAGAACTATGGCTTACCCAAGGTCATCCAGCAGGTGCAAGCGGAGTAGTGGGGAATCAAACCCGGTTCTCCCAGATTAGAGTCCGTGGACTTAATCACTACACCAAACTGGCTCTCACACCAAACTAAACATTCCCAGGGCCCTTAGCCTTTCCTCGTACAAGCGTGGCTCTTTGAGTCCTTCTGGGAATATTCCTTCTGCCACTTTCAATGAAATGGTGGAATACAATCGGATTCTGATCTGAAGTTGATTACTGGGAGTGTCTGCTTGCCCAAAATTCACTATCTGTAGTATGTAAATTCTGTGAAAACTATTATTTATGGTTATTGTTACTGTGTCTTCTGTAAAATGATAACACTAAATATTTGT
This sequence comes from Gekko japonicus, assembly GCF_001447785.1. NCBI lineage: Eukaryota > Metazoa > Chordata > Lepidosauria > Squamata > Gekkonidae > Gekko > Gekko japonicus. Next base: position 1,277,076 of record NW_015161410.1, read on the forward strand.
GTAGTTATTCAGAAGTTAAAGCAACACATGAAATTACTGCTGTCCTTACAACAACCCTGTAAGTTAGGCAAGTAGTATTTTCTTGATTTTACTTGTGGGAGACGGGAACTGAGTTCCCTAAGGTTATCTAGTGAGTTTGTGGCAGATGCAAAATTTGAGCTCTCAGACTAAGCATAATTTCACTATTGTACTGTGCCAGTTAAATAGCCACCACTGTTAATTTAACCTTTTCAAATAGCAGCAGTATTAAAAATCAGTCTTGGCTGTTCCATTGCATAAGACTTGCAAGCAGTTTTTAAAAAACCCATTCCTACTGTTTCTAAGTTTTCAGGAGTAAGTTAGTGTTACATAATTAACAAAATATTAACTATTTTGTTGATGTTGGTTGTTTAGATCCACAGGTAGAAATACAGAAACAGAAAACAAAGCTGCTCCACCCCTCCTCTGAAAAGTCTCATTATTTATAGCATGATGTAAATGAATCTCTGCCAAGATTGCCACAGTGCATGGCACAGCAGCAGACCGGGGATTTTGGTTGGTGGCACCTGAAGCAGATCTTTTGGCTTCAGTGCTGTTTGCCAATTTGACAAGCGCCTGAGACCTATCCAACTTCTGAATTCCCTCTGCCTCAGTGGCTGTATGCATGTCATCTGGAGTTTAAGCCTGTCAGACACTGCTTAATTAAATAAGTCTTGGCAATAAATCACTGGTGGCTTGGCACTGCATTCCATGCCCAAATGTCACTACCAGTTCAGTGAGGTGGTTATCCAAAAACAACATCCAAGGGCTTTACCAGCTCCGGGTTACAAGAACAAGGGAGTGTGGTTCCACATACACCATTGGACTTCTGCCGTAGACTAACCTGGCATAGGTGAGCCAGTTATAAAGTTCAGCAGTTGCATACCTCCTCCACATCAAATATGAAATCAGCTTACTGCTTTCAAGATGAGTTAGCACCAATATTTACAAATTCGAGCTTTTCCTCACAGTAGCCACCCAAGGATCCTAAATTATTTATGGTTCAAACTTAAGATCTCACAGTGTTGACTGTACAATAGAAGATATTTAGGAGCTGCTTACATACCCTTTGTTTTGTCAAAGTCCGCTAATTGTCATCCAGGGCTTCCAAATGAAATGCTGTCATTTTGGTGATGACTCCCAGTTTTTATCTTCTTCTGTACCTATTTGAAGGCTGGTGTTAAATGCTCCATACAGGTGCCTAAAGTAGGTAATGGCTATCGATGAGTGCAAGTAAGCATCTGTATATACAGTCCTCTCCCCACTAAGGATCTTGTTCATAGCCTGGGGAAGCTTTAAGATAGGGGGTTGGATCCTACCACCTTTTAGGCTAATAACACAGATGACCAAACAAGATTATGCCAAGAATCATGGAACTTGCATGTACATAAGCTGTGTGAGATGGGGGCTGTTGGATGGAGGGGAGTTGGGTGAGATAGAGTGAACTGGCTGGGTCTAACCATTGTTTTGCTTTTGGATGCCCATTGTTTTGCTTTTGGATGCATTTGGGGCACTTGGAGTACTTACAGACTTCGGTTTGGACAACAGCTATGGCCTCTCCTGGAGAAAAAACCCATGATCTCTCTTTGTAAGATACAGGTTAGGGTATTTCAAAGCACTGTATGTAGGGCCTGGTTTAAAGAAAGCCTGCCAGGTTGTTAACTATATTATTTCATGCTGAAAGAATTTCACCTGTGCTCTAAGATTGTCACCTTCTTTGAGACTGTTTTTGGTAAAATAAGGTCCCTGCCACACGGCAGGAAAAAACCCGGGCAAAGTGCGGCTTTTAGAAGCCGCACCAAAATAGAGACGCCGCAGCGGGATCCCACGGATCCCCTCAGCCGCAGTGCCGTTGCTCCCCGGGACGATCAGATGCCGGGGAGGAAGCAACAGTCAGGAGGGGGAGGCTGCCGAACTGCGCATGTCTGATCCCACGGCCGGCCTTGATGCGCCCTTTCCTGAAGAACCACCTAGGTAGGTGGATTATTTTTGATGCGGGGTTTTGGGTGGAAGGGCCGGATCGGGAACGAGCGCACCATGCTTCCCAGATGTTGCTGTGGGATCGCGCCCATTTGCTGCACCCCCGATCCGTCCCTCTCCCGGCCAAAAACCTCTCGTGTGAACGGGGCCTATGAAGAGCTGTGTTTGATCTGTAAACCACTAGGACTGTGGCATTTGAAGGGCCACCTTCTTCTGTATGAACCAGCCCATGTTAAAGGATCATCCATTGAGCCCCTTCAGCAGGTGTTGTGCCATTAAAAGCTATGAAGATGGGTTCCAGGAAGGGCTTTTCCTGTCATGGTACTCCACCCGTGGAACACTTCTGTCTTCACCCTTCGTAGGTGTTGTGTGAATGATAATCTTCAAACCTTCAAAAACGGTGTAGTTCTGCATCTTCTGTGTGGCTGCTGATCAGCTGCTGGTTTAGTTGCCTTAATTCCTTTGCAATTTATTCTTGTGATGATTGAACCTGTTGTAACCCATCACGGAGATCCTGTGATTGAAAGCCAGAGTGTCTGTCTTTATTTAGTTGCTTACTGGCTTCATTTGTACCCCACTTTTCTCTCCAATGGGGACCTAAAGTGGCTTACATTGTTATCCTCTCCTCCATTTTATCCTCACAGCAATCCTGTGGTGCAGGTAAGGCTTGAGAGTGTGTCATTGGTCCAGAGTCATTCAGCAAACTTCCATGGCAGACCAAGGATTCAAACTGGGGTCTCTCAGATCCTAGTCTAATACTCTAACCATTACCCTGTACTGGCTGCTTAAAGAAATAATTTGGTGCAAAAAAGATGCATTCATTCTGTCAGTACATTGATGTAATTTGAGAGGGCCATCAAATATGCTTCAGTGGTAATTAGAATGGAGTTTTTTGTTACAGTCTTATGGTGTGATCATGGTGGTTGTGCTTCAGAAAAACATTTTAAAAAACCCTTACCCCTTGGACTTTAGCATGGCTTCCTGCCTTGTATGCAGCTCTCGTGCAGTAGGTGTCTTCTATAGACCATGCATTCTTTCTTCATGATTTTCAACATTTACCTTAAAACAAAGGCCTTGAAAAGTAGTGAATGTAAGCCACTTCCAGCACCCATTTATAGTATGTTGGACTTCACCTTATTTATTTGGAGACCAATAACCAAAATTCCATTCCGCTGTATCAGCATGTCATCTATGATGGACTCCTGCAGCTTCTTCACTGTGAGGCACTCTGACAGAGCAGGCTCTTAGTAGTGCATTTTAATAATAGAATTATAACTTTCAGCATGTCCCACCTCTGATTGAGAAGTTATTTGGCTTTTTTGCACAGGCCAGAGATCTGCTGTAGTTAAAGCAGGAGCTCTCTTATAAATCCCTCTGTAAATGGCACTTGTCACAAAGTAAAGTTCAAACAGGCATAGTTGGGTTAGGAATAGGCAGGGGACGAGAATCTGAGATAAATTTTGTTGTTTGTACAAATTATAATATTTTGAGCAGGCAACAGAATATTGTTGAAGCTTACTTTCTTAGAGACTCAGTTCTTAACTGTGGCCCCTGCCACACGCAGGGGAAAAGGCGCTTGAAGGCGCGGCTTTTAAAAGCCGCACCAATGTTGACACGGCGCGGCGGGATCCCACGGATCCCCCGGCCGCGCCGCCTTTTCTCCCCGGCGCGATCAAACGCCGGGGAGAAAACACGCCCTACCCGGGGGCCAGCCGAACTGCGCATGTCCGAGCATGCGCAGTTCGGCTCCGGCCCGGGGTTGTGCCATCGCAAAAGACGCGGCGCGATCAAACGCCTGCTTGCCGCGCCGCGTCCATTTGAACCACCCAAGGTAGGTGGTTCATTTTGCGGCGGTTCTTCCCGGGTTTGGGCCAGTTCGGGTGCGGAAGCAGGACGCTTCCCAGATGTGGTGGTGTGATCGCGCCGGTTTGATCCGGCCCCGAACTGGCCCACTCCCGGACCAAATCGCCGCGTGTGAACGGGACCTGTGAGAGTTTTGTTCGTCTTGGAGATTTCTTTCAGCAACAATGTTTCTTAATAAAGTTTCATATAATATCTGAGTTTCCTGGAAGTCAGTACTTTCTTCCTGTATTTAAATACTTCCCTTGTGGGATTACAACTTTCCCCTTTTACTCTTGAGGTGTCTAAGACCATTTCCCTTTGCACACAGACCAAGGGTCCCTTTTGAGTTGAGCCCACTGAATATCTGGGGAAGAAATATCCTCCTCTGTCTAGGAGTGATAATCCTTTTCTGTTTGGCTAGACTGACAGTTTCAACCTATTGTCCCGTCTCTTCTGTCAAACCTAAACCCCGGTTCTGGAAACTATGGATAAATGGAATTCAGCTAGGGCTGACCTTTAGACTTCAAGTTCTGATTTCTGAACTTTTCCTCAAATGTGTTGGTACACAGTAAGGGCAAGGAGTCATGTCCATTCTCTTCCCAAGTGATCTTATCTGTTTCCCTCAGACCAACACACACACTTCTCCTGACTGACAACTGCCAGGCCGAAGTCTGAAGGACGACTGACTCCTCTGACAAGAATGACAAGACTTTTGGAAGCCCTCCTCAGCTGGTGCTGACCAATGATGTGTCTGTGTGTGTGTGTGTGGGGGGGGTGCACACAGTCACCTGTCAATCAAACTATGCTTTATGGCATTAACTCCTAATCTCCTAGACTGTTGGTTTTGATGCACTAAGCATCCCAGTTTTGGAGGTCAGTGTGTTGCGTCATCATCATCCCTTTAGAACTGTGCTATACAGATAACACCACCATTTCTTAGTATTTGTGGGTCCGGTAGGAGAGGATGAGTACGTACACCTTCACTGTATCCCCACAACAAACTTATCATGCACGTGAATGGCCACCTTGTGTTGCTAAGAAGTAAAATCTATACCTTGGGACCACATACAGTGGGTGAAAGCCTGCATGCCCGCCAGCTGACAATGAGAAGGATCCTGCAGGTCTGTACAGTGTTTCTGCTTAGCTGTCAAAGATGCTCTGTGGTCTTCAAAGTTCCTTGCAATAGGAGGTTGGAGCACTTTCCTGGGGGGTTGGAGCACCTTCCCTATGAGGAAAGGCTGAAGAATCTGGGTATTTTCAGTTTAGAAAAGAGACGAGTAAGGGGGGGGGGCATGATAGAGGTTTACAAATTATAAATGTGGTAGGGAGTTGACAAAATGCTAGATCTTGAGGGCATCCAACGAAACTGATGGGCAGTAGGTTCAGGACAGACCAAAGGAGATACGTCTTTACACAGAGAGTGACTAAAATGTGGAATTTTCTGCCAGAGGATGTCTCAAATGGCTGCTGGAATAAACAGCTTTAAAAGGGGATTAGATAGATTCATGGAGGATAAGTCTATCAGTGGCTACTAGCTATGATGACTGAGGGGAACCTCCATATTTAGAGCCAGGAGGCAACATCAGGGGAAGGCCTCAGCCTCTATGCCCTGTTGCTGGCCCTCCAGAGGAACAGGTTGGCCACTGTGTGAGACAGGATGCTGGACCAGGGGGACCACTGGTCTGATCAGACAGGGCTCTTCTTATGTACAATGTTCAAGCCTCTTCCTCTATGTAACCCCTGCTTTCCATAATGTTGGGTACTTTGTTGGGAGTGCGTAATGGATAGCTTTCTGGCATAAGGTGTGCTGGGAGAATAGACCATGCATGCTATTTTTGTAAAAGAAAAGAAATAGCACTGGTGCGGAGCCATGATTCAACTGGTGCCAGAGTGTGGAAGGCCTGTTTCCCCCCCTCCCCGCTGAACTTTCCTCTGCACTATTTGCTAGCGATGGGTGTGGGAGGCTGGCTTCAGCTGGCATATCAACAGGAGACAGGCAAAGGAAGTGTTTGTTGCAATCATTCAATAGCTAATACTGTTCCCCCCCCCCCACTTAAGAAGTGTGGCTCACTCTTTTGAGGTCTGTTGCAGCCTTGTAGTATTGGTAACCTACTTTTACTTTGTGTAACCCCAATGTGTCAAAATGTTGTGTTGAAAGCAAAACATTCTGTCAGCGTCTCATAACTTGAATAAGGCTTGTTCCTTTTTTCCCCCTCAGGATGTGCCAACTCCCCCCCCCGCCTCAACTTCTCAAGGTGTTTTTCACTAGAATTTAAAGTTCATTCAAGGAAGGGTTTATGCTGCTGGCACTGCTAAGGAACAGCTGAGATACGGAAGATCAAAAAGGAAGCTTGAAATAAGAAATGCTAATTTTCAGAGGATGGTCGACCAGTCAATAGTACTCTAGGTTGTAGGCTAGCTACTTGGAGTGTAGAGAGATAACCGGAGGCAATTTTTACAGTAATGGATGTTCTCCACATCAAGGAAGGTTTACCTATCAACCTTTATGGGAGTCCATTGTAATTGGAGGGGCAGACTTCATATTCTTAGTGTCAGAAGGAGGGGAGAATCAGAGGATTCCGCTGTCTTCAGTCAGAGGAAACGAAGCCTAATTTGTAGCAGCTCTGCACTGCGCTGAAAACTGGCACTTGCCAATAGAACTATTATGAACTACTGAATTATGAGAGTTAATTTGCTAGCAAAGAGGGTAGCAGATGGCTGTGCTTACCTACTCATGACCCAAAGAAAATGCTGCACTTTCAACAAATAGGTGTTTGGCAGGTTCCCCTGATGCATCTTTTCCCAGGCAAGGGAAAAGGTATTGACGTTAGATTGTTGTGCACTGTTAAAATAAGCGAACTCTTCTCTTTATAAGAGCTGTGAGTTCTTTTGTAATTCTTAGGTGACACAATTTTCCTCTCGCCATTTTCTCTCCACTCCCTGCAAAGGTTTGCAAGCCTCCTCCATTTGGGGGCTATTGCATCTCCCCGCCATGGGATGCCTGACGATTCTGTGTTGGATGAAGAGGAGAAACAGGAAGTGTAAGGCAGTGGCACTTCTGTTTCCGGTTCCCCTTGCATCTGTGTTGTGTCAAAAGCAGTTCCTGTGTTAAGCTAACTTTAGTTGCATTGATTTTTGTTGGATATACTTATTGTGCTTGTGTCTCCAAGTGGCACATCAGGTCTTAAATATAACAAGAAGCTTTCCTTATTGCTTTTTCAAGGCCTTACCTCATAATAACAAGTGCTCCTTGGAGAGTACTCTGATTATAAAATTGGCTTTATTGTCCTGGACATTATGCTGCAGTTCATTCTGGGAATTGCTTGCAAAATGTTTTACTGTTGCCATCATTAACTATAAGGACTGTATTAGCTACATCACCTCCAGTTTTTCCTCCCTTACTCTGGGGATTCCCAAATGGTGGTCTAGGGCTACCAGTAGATTGTGGGGGCTTCCTTGGTGGCCTATCAGGATAGCTGTGGGTGGCTAGACATTGTTGGTGGGGACATGCTACATCTCTGTGTGGTAGTTTTCTGTGCACTGTTTAGTATAATTTGATTGTCAACCTAGATCATTTATCACCTGACTAGGGAATAGAAACAAAAACAAACAATTATCTGTTTAAAAACTACATGCATGTGATGATTCTAAGGTCTGTGTGTCTGTCTAGTACTGCTCATACGGCTATCACCCGAAGCAGATCTTAGAACCAAAAAATATTTTAAAAGCCCTTACTCAGCATTATTTCTCTTATTATTTGATCATTGCACCTATGAATTTTGCCACTGAGAGGGTGACATTATCATTGGTATCTGATAGTAGCCATGACACCTGGGCTCGCACGTTTAGCAATTCTGTATCGTTAAGTAAAGGGATGACTAAATTAGCCCTCAACTCATTGAATATAGGGCACTCCATAATCATATGTTCGATGGTTTCAATGTTATGATATGAAATTCATTTATGTCAAAGTGAACACTTGTGCTAATATATTTTGCACTGAATTGCAGTTGTTAATTGCAATTGCAGCCAGTTTGGTGTAGTGGTTAAGTGTGCGGACTCTAATCTGGGAGAACCGGGTTTGATTCCCCACTCCTCCACTTGCACCTGCTGATGTGACCTTGGGTCAGTCACAAGCTCTGGCACAGCTGTCCTTGAAAAAGAGCAGTTTGTGTCAGAGTTCTCTCAGCCCCACCCACCTCACAGGGTGTCTGTTGTGGGGAGGGGAAGGGAAAGGAGTTTGTAAGCCGCTCTGAGACTCCAAGTGAAGGGCGGGGTATAAATCCAATCTCTTCTTCTTCTTAAGTCAGTGCAACATTTCCTGTGGGAGAAACTTGTGTGTGTGTTTTGCTGAACTCACATGTTACAACTGATCTCTCCCATTTGTGTATGAGCACTTCAAGTTAATTTGATAACACTTGCCTTCCACATAACATGTGGCTCGGACCAATGCCTTAAGCCACCTTGAATTATCATCTTGCTGGAAACCTTGATGTGCTTGACGTTTGTATCTTCCTTCCTGCTGTTGGGTGGTGTATCCTGTAGTTTGCAGTAATGTGGGTTAGCCTGTGGCAGACTGGGTTTGAAAACTCTCTTCCTCTGTTATAGCTCTGCAGGGTGAATAAACTATGTGAGGGTATCAAGTGGGACAGTTTGAGATTTCTGCTAGAACAGAAAACACATTGCTCCCTAGCCTAGCACACAACAGCGCCCAGTGAGTTCAGCTGGGAGGAGGGAGGGAATTGTCAGCCATTCTGGTATTGAGGCTGAGGCCCATTGTTGACTCACAAATGGGGCCACCAAGAAAAGAGAACTAAGGAGGCAAATTTCTGGGTTCTCTGGTCACTCTGTAGCCAGGCAAGTGAGGTGATTTGTTGGGTTGGGATAAGAGGGTGTCTCAGAGGGAACCTTCATCTGGAGGTCTGCGGTGGCTTTCAAGAACTTTGTCGTCAGCGTTTGAGAATGCTCATTCTGAGATGGAGGGTGCCTGCTTAAGCAGCAAGGATCTACTACTGTCAAAGAGAGTTAAGGAGAACTGCTTCCACTCTTTCTCCTCAGTTCATTAAAATACATTACAGGTCCACACCTTGTGATTCTTTGTGATGGGTCCATGGTTGCATCAACACATGGTGGGGCATTGTGCTGTCAATGCCCCATGGCAATCATTCACTTCCTGGATTGTCTTACCAATGATTGCTCTCTAGCACAATAATGCAAAGATATATGGATGTTGTCACAGTAAGTACATACGATTCTAAGAATCTCCTTCAAGGCCTGGGCTAGCAGTTCTGTCCCCCTCCCCTTTTACTGTGTGATGACGAGAACAGAGCTTTTATCATGATGCAATTAAAATGCAGTTACAGGAACCTCTCTGTCAAGCTATAGTTACAGGAATCTGTGTTTTATTGTTCCTTGTGCCTGGTTGGAGAAAGTTGGATGATCTGATCTCACAAAAAAGCAGGAATCTCTCTCTTGAGGGTTGGTTAATGAAGCAGTATTATTTAGTAGAACTTCTGATGTTTGGAGATGGCTTCATACCTTTTTGTATGGGTACAATCACCTGTTTGTTTTGGATAGCTTTATTTTGTTTCTGTAGATATTCCTTCCATGGGTAAGAAGCCTGCCAATCTTGCTTAAAGATGTGAGGGCCAAGGGGGAAACCAATCAAGGAAGAAATATTTTTGTCTAGTTTGAGGTATTGTTTTTCTTTTCCTGAAGCTTGAAATGGAGAACTTGGAAATGTTAGGGTTTTTTTGTTTTTGTTTTAAAATAGAGCTTGGAAATGAGTGCAATACCTTTTTAAAAGCAGTGTTTTATAAATGTGATCTCATCCATCACTCCAAAAGCTGCTACTAAGGGTTAGCAGACTCTTCAGAATGGCACATAATGCAGTGCAGGGCATGTAGCCAAGGGGGTCTTTGGATGGCAGCCATTATTTGAAGCTCAGTTCCTAAAGCCGCTTTTCTGGCTTGTTTGTTTGTTACAGTGTTGACCGTTCCTGTGTTCAGCTCCTTCCCCCTCCCCTAGGTTTTCTGAACAGACTTAATCTAAGCTTGGTGTGTTAGTATGCAGATCACTCTATAATGGTATCTATGGGTTGGATCTCACAGATCTGTTTGCATTGGCAGTGGCAAGTGCCTATAGCAGAAGGATCCTTCCCATAATGCCTGAAAAAAGTGGAGTGGCTTTGTGGAATCCAACCCTGTATCTATAATTATTCTTTGAATAAAACGAAGACATTGATATGTGTGAATTTCATGAAATTCTGAACCATTTCATTTTTGTGGGCTAATGGTAGAGTTTATGTACTTAAAGGAAATATTACACAAGTTTCAATTTCCCCCCTCAGATTTCCACTTTTCATTCTTTCTTCCCTCAGCCATGGTTTCAGAATTTTTCATCTCACTTTTTGAATGCTTCCATACACCGTTTCAGCATTTGGAAGAAACGGGATAAATTATTTGCTCTGAAAAACATTTACTTAGTTACCTTTGCCAAATCACTGTGGCAATCTTGTTTCTCTTCTAGATGAAAATGATAATAGTGCAGCCCTACCTTGCGGGAATGTTCTAACAACATTTACTAGTTATGATATAACGAATGTGTTCCTTATGTACATGGAAGTCTGAATTGGCTTCCTTTATCTTGTGTTCTTCAAAAGAAAATGTGTTATATTCCATTCTGGATATGTTTTGGTTAGGATGTGTAGAAGGGCTGTGCTCTTGGATCCCCTTTGGAGATACACTTAATGGCATGACTTGCTCCAGTCGTTGCTTTGGCAGGAGGATGCCAAAGACTTTCACTCAAATGAGTAACTTTTAGATTATGGCTAGCAACTGCACAGATGATGCATCTCTCAAGGGAGCAGGCATCAGCTGCAGGGTTGTGAGCCATAACTCAGCAGCAACCCACATGGGTAGAAGTCTTTAGGCACTGTTGTAGTAGTGTGGGAGCAGTTTTGGGAAGAGCAGTAACCATGCTGGTGTATGCATATCCAAACCCAATCACAGGTCCTTCAGGTCTGGCAGTATCCCAGAATTACCCAGATCTGACCCATGTACAGTCCAACCAGTGCAGTCCAACTCTTGCATTGAAAACAACAACAAATGGCCATTACCGTCTGTGTTTTGCACAGCCGATTCACAAAGATGCCTTTGACCATTGCCTCTTTTCCTAACCTTATTATCAATTTGCTTGTTCACAGCTCGTAGCTGTATTTGATGAGCAAGACCCACACCATGGAGGAGATGGTACTAGTGCCAGCTCTACTGGCACCCAGAGCCCTGAAATCTTTGGCAGTGAGCTGGGCACCAATGCCGGGTCAGCCTTCCAGCCTTACCAAGCGACGAGTGAAATTGAGGTCACACCTTCAGTCCTTCGCACAAGTAAGTAAAAGCTCTCTGTGCCTCGCCACATTTCATCTTCATTTACTCAGATGCCAGCTTCTGTTACCCTTTCATGCTACTGGGAATATGATTCATTATGTGTCTTTATCGAACGCTGATTAAAGTTCAGAGGCAGAGTAGATGTTTGAAGCAGCAAGCAAATAAGCGTTTTGCCTGTCTATTTTTAATATCTCAGCTCTGCGCTGTTTTAAATACTCACAGAATCATTGGTGTATGTGTTTGTGTGTGTTGCCTCATCAGTTCTAAAGTACCGGAGCATGCAGACTTATAATACAGTTTCCAGGTTGTAGTTTCCAGTGTGGCAGTTTTGACCTAGCAAACGAAGAGGAAAAATTGATGAAAAATTGGTTTATAAGTAGCAGGTGCTTTGAGCTGCACAATTCCACCAATCTTACGGAGGGTTCTCTCATCACTGTGCAGGTTAGACATCATCAGATGATAACACTTAGCTTCTCTCTCTCCCACTGCTTACACATAAGAAGAAGAGAGAAGTAGGCTTTTGTACTTTCCTATCCTGAAACTTTTCAGATTTTAGTCTAAGAGCCTGAAGTACTGTAAACTGAGTGTGAGAGTAAGGGACTGTTTCCAAAAATGCCAGGCCTTCGTGTTCTTTTCCTGTCCCTTTCCAAGGCATGTGTAGTACAACTTGTCCCCATTCTGACAGCATGTTGCTATGCGTTTCCCTGCCCCTGTTCTGAATTGCTGGCTGCCACTGGGGGGACAGGGAGCAAAAAAACCCTCCCAAACAACCCCACCAAAACCAGTGTGTGTTACGGACTGATATGGAGCTGCCATTTCCGAGGAATGTGTTTTGTCTACCATAAAAGGACATTTCAAAACTTCATAACTTGATTTAGACAACCTATAAAATGTGTTTAATTCATCCCCGTATTACAGGGCTTTCCTTGAAGAATAAGAGCACCTCACAGGGTTAGTGTCCATGTTCCATCTAAGTTGCAGAATCCTACAACTATTGCAGTGATGATTATTTATTTATTTTATACCCCGCCCTACCTCAAAAAATGGCTTCTGATGAGCTTGAATGTCTTCCAGGTGTTACCAGCATAACATCTAGGTACTGGTTCTCAGTCTTCATAATGGTTAGCCTAATTTAATGAACTAAAATATTTCTGAGCTTCCCCAATACAGACAAGAAAGCAAAACTAATTGGAAGAAACCACCCATGCTTTAGAAATGTGGCTAGACTGATCAATGGAAAAGTGAGAGCGAATGCAGGGCACACTTTAAGGCCATTAAGGAAGTTACTGCAAGCACCCCACCCCAAAGAACAAACAGTTAAATAAAAAAAAAACCAGTTAGCTTTGTTAATCGACATTTCTGAGATTAAAGAATGAAAGATGTTTCAATAAGCAAAGCATGCTGTGTCATGCTCCTGAGAAGGTCAGGGCAGGGACAATATATGGCTACGGTCAAGACAAAAATGTAGATAAGACAATTGTGTTGGATCAGACTAAGGTTCAGTTAGTCTGTCATTTTGTTTGCAGAAATGCCCAAACAAATGCATATGGAAGCTTACCTCTTGTGTCATGGATTGCATTGGTTGATCGATTTCAGAAGAGTGGTGCGTGGTCCTGCCTCGTAACAGGAAGTCCAGGGAACTTTTTGCTATCCCTTTGGATTTTCCAGTATTTCAAAAGTAGAGTTTGCTGCATCTGCACCTCCGTGGGGAGTTTCACCTTCCCTATTTAATATTCTAGTTGTAGGGCACTGAGGACATCTGAGTGAAGATGCCAACTTAGGCAGTGTATTTGCATGATATTTGTGCTCAGAGAAGATGTGAAATATTTTGGCACAGATATCCTAGAAAATCAAAAGCAGTGTTCTGTGTACTACTTAAAAGGATTCCTTTCCCTTTCTTACCAGAATACTTTTTTGTTCTTTAGGGTGCTGTACCCCCTGGGTAATTAAAGCAATGCCAGCAATGTTATTTGACATTAAAGTGAACTGATTTCAAATACCGGATTTAAATATACTTTGAAAGTAGGAATAATATCCCTATTGTATTTCCTTTTTAACTTGTGTAGTGAAGCATGGCATACAAATGGTATTCTCAGTATTTCAAATAATTACCTTTTTTTACTGTTCTGCTTCCATTCAGCTCATAAAACCCATCCAGTGTGTAGTGGTAGTTTCAGATCCTGATTATTACATGTTGACAAGATCATATATCTATTAATTAGATTGGAGATGGGATGCAAAATTGCTGTAATTATTGTAATTTTCCAGCTAATTGTAGGGTTGGTGGTGAATATTTTACTTCTACCAAATGAAAAACAGTATTCCATCTGAAAATTGTTTGGTAGCAGTTGTAGAATATTTCTCTCTGGTGCTTTGTAATCTCCCCCCCCCCCCACCTACCCAATGGGCTACCTCTTTTGACAACACAGCTCATACGGTAAAGCTGAACATTTCATGCCACTGTTCACATGCGTCCAGGGAATAGCAGAGCAGCCTCTTGTTCTGACGCACTGTCTAAGCATATTAAGCCAAAGCTTGAACAGTCTGCTGAAGATTTTAATCTTCCTTTGTTCGGGTTGCCATGTTACCCCGCCTTTTTTTTGTTTGTGTATAAATTGGACCACCTTCCCTAGAAAGGAAAAGGTTAAGTAGATCAGTTCCAGCTGAGAAACTAATATTCATCTAGGCTGCCATTCTACCCCCCCTGTGTGCAGACATATAAGCTCGGTCTCTCTGCAGTAATCATGTGTGGTGTTCATGGAGGGGGTGGTGGCTTAGACTGGATCTTTGCAGCTAAGCAGGAATAACACTGGGCAGCAAAAAATAAAAAATAACCCCTTTGTGTCACTCTGTATCGAGGCCGCACAAACCATACATTTAAGTGGCTGATGTAGTTCGATTTCTTTCTTTTTTTGAAAATGTTTTTTCAAGTTATCTCTTTAGTTTGTAAATCTTTTTCTTTAATTGTGACTGTCTAAACTAAATTCTCTGCTGCTGTATTCCATGATATGAATTAGATTTTAAAAGATCATAACTATGCTATACAAAGTGGATTTGTGTTTTTGGTGAGACTGCCTGCATGTTTCAGAGAAGCGTGCAAGAGATTGCTGTAGAAGATAGGTTGAGGAAAACTGATCTTTATTCCCTGCTGAAATATATAAACTAGAGGCGCAGGTGAAAATTGCCAAATCTAATGAGCAATTTGGCAGATAAGGCAGGATGTCAAGTGGTGATAGTTCAGCTGTGGCAGCACAGTCTGGGAACTAACCTGTTAGTTTCACAGGGCTGTGCTTAAATACTGTAAATAAGATCCTAGATCACTTGCCATCAGATAACACACCTGAGATATTTTTCTTTTGTGTCGTTCAGCTTTAATTTAAAAGCCTTTAAAATGTGTTCATTGTTCTTGAACAGTATTGTAGTATTACAAAATTAAACTGGTATTGTGTTTAACCTGAAGTACATAAGAACATAAGAACATAAGAGACGCCAATGTTGGAGCAGGCCAAAGGCCCATCTAGTTCAACTCTCTGTCACACAGTGGCCAAAAATACCAGGTGCCATCAGGAAGTCCACTAGTGGGGCCAGGACATTAGAAGCCCTCCCACTGTTGCCCCCCCCCCAAGCACTAAGAAGACAGAGCATCACTTGCCCCAGAGCCACTATCTATACCTTGTGGCTAATAGCGACTGATGGACCTCTGCTCCATATGCCTATCTAATTCCCTTTTGAAGCTGTCCATGCTTGTAGCTGCCACCACTTCCTGTGGCAGTGAATTCTATGCATTGTTGCACCATTTCGTGCCTACAGTGTGGGCTTTGGGTTTGTTTGGCATGCAATTGGTTTACAGGTGCCATTTTGGAATGACCATATTTTCATAATCATATATGTTAATTGCCTACAAATCTACAGATTTTCATTCCCTTTTGAGGTTCAGAGCAGGTTCCTCTAATGGTTTCTCTGGTCTGGAATAGCACTCATACTTTACTACTTATTGCTCACAACAGTCCAGCCCAGCCAATAAAACAGCATTCTGGTTGGAAACTGTATTGGCTGTCTGAAAAGTTAATAAACTGAAGACCCAGTTCAGCATGCTGTGGTGGTGGTGGGTGAGTCCCCATCTCTGAACACACCAGGCTTGGACCAAAAATGTCATTTTATTGTATTTATTTATATTTTAAGTTTATGGGTCACCCAATCCCTGAATAACGGGGCTCTGATTAATGTACAACAGGAGTTAAAAACAGCAAACATATTAAAATTGATAAATAAGTCACTCCTTACATTCTTAAAATAATCTCCAGATGGTGTCACTAATCTGATCTTAAGCCTGTTCTGGACTCTGTTGCCACCTCACGGGCAGGGTAAAGAAGAGGCAGAAACAAAACAAAAAAAGATGGAATAAAAGGGGAGGGTGCCAGCTATGATGGGAACCATTGCTGGTTTCTCCTTCCACTTCAGCATGCAGAATTCTTCCTGGGTTTCCTCCATGCCCTTCTGCCAGCCTCTGTACATGAACTTCCAAATTGATCTTGGTCCGACTTGGTTTCCTTTACTCATCTCTCCAGCCTGCACCTTTCAAATAATCTAAGGTAACTATAGTTTTTTTTTTTAAGTTAGTATTGTAAGGAACCTTTACATTTACCAAAGGCAAGTAGACCTTTGAATACCAGTTCTAGGAGGCAACATCAAAGGGAGCGGTGGTGCAGGGAGCAAAAGCACCTGCCTTAACATCTAACAAACAGCTTGTAGGCTGTTCGATACCCACCGCGGCCGGGGTGAGCACCCGGCCCTAGTCCCAGCTCCCGCCCACCCAGCGGTTCGAAAGTGATAACAACTTATGAGTAGATAAATGGGTACCTTCCTTAGAAGGCAGGGAGCACCCTCCTCCATTGGGAAGTGAGGTGGGAACCTCAGCAGCGACGGTTCGGCGAGCGGTGGCGGCGGCAGCAGCGGAGTGGTGTGTAATGGCAGTGGTAGTCGAGGCGGTGAGCGGAAGAAAAAAGGAGATGCAACATCTAGCGGTGAACTGGCGGTGAAGGCGGAGCCCGGAAGGCGTGAGGACACTCGGCGCAGGCGCGGCGGAGCCTGAGGGACGGAGCCAGTGCCGCGCCGATGCGATCAGCACGACGAATGGGCCCACCAACTCCAAAAGATCTCCCGAGGAGCCTGAAGAGAGCGGAGGGAAGATGCCGACCCGAAGCCGAGAAGCCGAGCCGAGACGAGCTGAAGACACATCAACTGAATCCCACCGGGTGCCGTTAGGTAGTCCCGCCCCTAATACGATATATATATGTGCCCATAGATAGGGATAATACAAACTATGTAAGCCGCTCAGAGACCCATGGGAGGGGTTCGAGCGGGGTAGAAGTTGAAGGTAAGAAGAAGTAAGGCTTTGACCTCTGTGTTCTATCTGTTGTTGCTCTAGTGGAACTGGTTGGTCACTGTGTGAAATAGGATGCTGGACTAGATTGAGCACTGACATGATCCAGTAGGGTTGCTGTGACATTATTACGTTCTGAGTTCCAAAAATAAGCAGCCCTATTAACACTCAAAATGCTCTTGGGAGATCATGTATTCCAGTGCTCCTCTACACCATTATTATCCTGTAGGTGGAACACTTAACAAGCAGGAACTGAGTTGTATAGACCTTCATGTCTCCAAAGTAGGCTTTGAGTTTATCTGGCAGGTTTCAGGAATTGAGAAAAACCACGAATTACCATTACATATAAGCTGATGGGGGATTCCTGGGCTTGGGGAGCTCCCTCTCATCTCCTTTCTCTGCTCCCATCATTTAGTGAACTTATCAGATTTCCAGTTCTTTGGAATGCCATTCTGTTGTTGTTATTACATATGAACCAGGAACCATGGTTTGTTCTCTTCACTACAAACCCACAGTTTGGTGCCCTTGCTTGTAAAGAAAAGAGCAAACCATGGCTTGTGTCTTGGATGCAGTGATGACTGCATGTGCCACAGAAGCAGAGAAATTTAATTAGAGCACTCTGCTGGGGGGAAGGGGGATTGTACAACTTGATAATGGAATTATGCCCAGGTACATAGTTTGTTGTTAGATTCAGGTGGGTAGCCATGTTGGTCTGAAATAGCAGAACAAAGTCCAGTGGCACTCTTAAGGCCAATCAAAGTATAAGCTTTCATGTACATGCACAGTGAAATGAAACTTCTTCAACCATTACATATAGAGAGGAGGGGGGGGGGTTAGTTGCCAGGAGGGGCTAGTTAGAGTCAAGATGCATACGTAACTGAGCATTACAGCTGAGATTGGATTAAGGCGGTTGGTAAAATCTGTGAATAGCAGTAAATTAGCATTAAAAAAAATGAGAGTCAACAAACCTAAACCATAACCAGTGTTCCCTCTAAGCTGAGTTAGTGTGAGGTACCTTACAGTTTTTTAGCCTCTGGCTCACACATTTTTGTCTTAGCTCAGGAAGGATGGCTCCAGAGCAAACTAATTTATGTACTAGCCAAATCGCTCGCTCACAACTTTAATGCCAGTAGCTCACAAAATAGGATTTTTGCTCACAAGACTCCACAGCTCAGAGGGAGCATTGAATAACTATGCTGATGCCTGCTGTTGACTGAAGGTTTTTCCCCTTGAACTTCTTACCTCCACTGAGCATTCTGCTTGAAATTCCCACAGAGGTCTTTCCCGTGCATGTGACTACGTACTGGTTGGGTTCAGACAGCATCCTGAGTAGGGCTACGATTTTTGCTCATCACTTGCAAGCCTGATTTTTTCTTGGGGGGGGGGCTGTTTGTGGTGGCATAAAAAAGACTTAGTCTGTTTCCGTACTGGTTTTACCCTGCGCTCACAGCCATCATGCATCACGGTATTTTTTGCATTCTACATTGCCTCCCTATTTCAAGTTGCCCTGTATTTTTATTTCTTCATCACCTCCAGTGTTTGCTCTCCATTATCACCTGGTTACTTTCCAATTCTACCTTGTTCAGCTGTCAGTTTGGCTCACCCCTCCTATTTCCGTGGGGTAGCTGAATGCTGTTTTTTGGCAAACTTTAACTGCCCACCCAGCTCCATGCCAGAGTAATGCAATGTAGAATTGATCATTTGGAGTATTCATCCTGCCCCTTTTCTGGCTCCCTTGGCAGCCACTCCTCCTCCACCTCATTTCTGACCCCTCGGAGGCCACCACTCTGCCTTCCCCCTTCTGCATTCTCCCTGGGGGAGGAGACAGGAATCCTTTGTTGTGCTTGCAACTGAAGGGAAAGAATTGCGTGGGTGTGGTGTGTGCTTTGAGCTGGGCTTTTTTCTCAAGTAATCCCCCAAAGTCTGTCATGTTTGCAAGCACCATGCACAAAAGTCAAAAGGTTCTCTGCATTCTGTAAAATGGCCAAGGCTCTGAGCTCGCCTCTGCTGTCGAAACTGATGCAGGGCAATCAGCAGCATGGCTGGGCTTAAATCTGTCTTTCTTTTTTATTTCTTTGATTCACTTTGGGGGGGAAAGCAGTTTTATTTAAATGGAAGGTGTGATGAGTAAGGGATGGACAAACAAACAAAATAAAGGGGGAGTGATCATTAGCAAGGAATGAAATTGACACCAGGATGGGAAAGTTTTCTACATGTAATGCTCCAGTGGACAAAAATAGCTCCTGAGATGGCTTCTCCTAAAATAACAAATTCAAAAGACAAAAACAAGGGAATCACCTGCTTTGTGAAGAGTGCAGTTAGTGATGCTGGAACTCTGTGCATGAAGGGGGGAGGGAGAATTGGGGGGCATCAGACCCTTCCCACTCCCAAGGCTCCTTGGCTGAGATTCAGAGCCCACTGCAACCAGGGAGATCCACCATGGCTGGAACTGCAGGAGAGGTTTTCCCACTGCTACAAATGGCTCCCCACTGCTTTTTGCTGGTGCCCTGAAGGAGGCATGGGGGAAGGGGACCGAAAGAGTAGCCCAGCGGTGGTGAGCCAAACAGGGTTGGGAGAGCAGGGAAGAAAGGAGAGAAAGGAGAGGGTGTGGTGTGCCCCATCCCTTGTGCGCGCACTTGGCCAAGTCATTGGTAATTGGATGCAACCCCCCACAGGTCACAATTAAGCAAGAACTGCAAGTTTTCGTTATAGATGCAGAATGCATGATTCACATACTTTATGATTCGGGGGGGGGGGAATCTGGAGGGGCAGAATTGCAAGCATTTAATCCAGAATAAAGGAAAACAGGGTACGGAGAAATGGCAGGGTAAACATGCATGCAAAAAGGGCCTTACTTCCAAGCAGTTTCCATGAGCTGTCATGTGAAGCTGCTCTGGGACATTTGCCTGAGGTGTGAACTAAGCTGAACAGGACCACCCACAGCCTACAGCTCATGTTGTTCTGTTTCATTCCCAAACAGATGTCATTCCCTGGAGACCAGAGAAGCGTGAGTAGGTGGGCCGAGTGTTCTCATCTGTGGATACACCCTCTGGTTGCTGTCTCATCAAGGGAGAGTTGAAGCAGATAAGGAACGAGGGCTAGAGCACAGCTGTTCCCCCCATCCCACCCCAAGCTGTCATAGTAGTTTTTTCTTTATGAGCCTGGCATCAAAAGCAACTGTACTGCCTCCCCTCCCCCCAACATAGGGATTGAAAAGTTGCATTCAGATTACACGACAGAAACATTATCCAAAATGTGGCATATAATTCCTTAGGTCCATATACCGTCTTCTCATAAAACCAGTTTTTGTATTAAAATGAAATTTGTCTTCTCTACGACACTAGCCAGCTATCTGGATTTTATTCTGGCTAGCCTCCATTGTGAATGATTTTGTCTGCCCAAAAACCCAGCAGATAAAAAAAATCCCCCTTCCTTCTTTTGCAGCTCGTGATAAGGATCTCTTTGTTTATCTCTCAGGACTGTGTTTATTTTTCATTTCCTTCTAACTTGAGAAATTGCTTTTCAATCCCATTTGGTTTTTTTGTTCTGACTCTTTTCCCCAGCTGGAGAAATCCGTATCTATCTGGAAGCTTGGGAGGGGGTGGTCGTGGTGGAACTGAATAGAGCGACTTGCTCTCTGTGTGATATTTGTGACAGTTGTGAGTTCATGCAGTCCTTACCTTTCTGTACATTAGTAGTGGTGTGCTGAATGTTTTATGGTAGATTTGTGACAGGCATTCAGAGTATATTTTAAATGATAAAAAGCAGTGGGGAGATGTCCAATTTGGACAGAGGTCATGGCTTGAGTGATAAAGATTAACACACACACACCTTTCCTGCTACAGATCCTCCACCCCCAAATTGTTATTAGGCCCTAACTCATTCTTGTTGTGAAAATGGCATGGGGATAGGCTTA
Source organism: Gekko japonicus (assembly GCF_001447785.1). Classification (NCBI taxonomy): domain Eukaryota; kingdom Metazoa; phylum Chordata; class Lepidosauria; order Squamata; family Gekkonidae; genus Gekko; species Gekko japonicus. The sequence goes on from NW_015161410.1 coordinate 1,297,600, forward strand.
TTTCCCACTCCCTGCCTGTCCCCAAGGCCTCTTTCCAAACCAGACCCTCACTACAAAAAGTTACTTTGCACCATAAACAGTTATTTAATTTATTTAAAATATTTATATTCTGTCCTACCTCCTTAGACAATTTACCCTCCACCAACTGCCCTGTGAAATAAAGTCATTTTACACACTTCCCTGAATGTAGAAAGTGAAGGAACCTCTGTACCTGCAGAAAAACTCCAGGATCTGGAATCACAGACTTGGGAGGGACCATATAGGCCATCTAGTCCAACCCCCTGCTCAGTTCAGGATCATTGACTGTTGCCAAAATTATCAGTCTGGAGACTGAGTCCACCACAAGAAGAGGGCTGTCTGAAGAGCATAGGTGGCACATAGTGGTTTACAAGGACATGTGGTTTGAGAAGTGAGGGCCTTAGTCCATAAAGGAATATTAAAGTGACAATGAGCACTTTGAATTCTACCTGGAAGCAAATAGGTAGCCTGTGGGAGTTGTCTCAGACAGGATTCTTGCTGATGTGTTTTGGACCAATTGAACATTTTCAAAGACAGCCACACACAGAGTGCATTGCAGTCTGGGGGTAACAATAGTGTGGATCATTATGGACAGTTCAGCAGAATCTAAATAAAAAGGTAGCTTACAAGCCAGATGTAATTGAAAGCGCTCCTAGCTTGAGCACTTGTTAATCAATTAATTTAAAACATTTGTATCCCACTTTTTCTTGTGGTTCAAGGTGGTTTACAAAAATAGTGAAAACATTTGTGCCTTAAAAGCAAAAATAAAATAACCCCACTTCTCACTTAAAAAAAAAAACACCTGCCAATATTCAGACTCTCTCAAAAGTGCTGGCAAACAAGCAGGCCATGCAGCAGCTCATGAAGACCTCCTCCTTAACTCCTCTGGAAGCCCATTCCACAGAGCCATGACGGAAAAAGCCCAGGCTGTGATTGATGCCAGATGGTCCACCCTAAGTGGTGGGATAGCTAACAGATGGCTGCCTGATTACCATAGTTGGTGCTCAGGGATGTATGGAAGAAGATGGTCCTTCAAATATGTGGGTCCCAGGTCGTGAAGGGTTTTAAAGGTCACGACCGGCATCTTAAACCAGCACCTATTTATCCATTAACAAGGCTGGGTCCAAGAGCACTCACAAGCTCTTAACTTGATGTGCTAAAGAGAGCTTAAAGCTTAACTCTAAGATTGGTATATCAGTGTCATCCAAACAGTTTACTTTCCCAGCCAGCATCACCTTCTGTCAGTTTCAGTTTGTTCATCCTTAGCCGTTTGAACACAGTTACTTTTGGAGGCTTAGATAATGAGATATAAAGCTGGGTGTCATTTGTGTATTGGTGACAACTTGATTCAGAAGCTCCTAAATATCTTGGCCAAAGGTTTATTGGACAGGGTAAAGAACACTGTTTCATGCAGAACCTGGCTGCAGAATTCAGGTGGTCATAGGTTCAGCACCTTCATTTCCAATCAAACTTCATTACAGAGTGATGGTGTTATTGGCAGACCCATAGGCTCGATGACTCAGCTGGTATTGAAGTGGATCAGGTGCTTGCCTACTAACCCAAGACATTTAATATGGTGCATTCTGGTACATTAAATATGGGTACATTCTGGGATGCCTGTAGCATCAGAGAGGTCCAGCTGGTCTGACTGGTACCCCATGTGAACTGTGGTTATGACTTAAAACACATCCTAGAGTCCTCTGCAATGCTGTGAAGTTATGGTGCTTGACAAGTCTGTGTAGAATGGTCTTCCTGGAGGTTAAAAGTTTGAAAATTACTGATCTGTCAAAAACATCAATTTTGTGCCATCCATGTACCATCACAAGTTCACAGGACACAGGGTTAGTGATACCATTCCAGAAGCATTTGCAATGTATATTCACACCTGTGAACTGTATGACCTAATAAGTCATCCAATTTCAAACTGGAACATTTTCTGAAAAATGCCACATGAACTCCTAGTATTTAAGTCGGTCTGAGTTAAGATAAATTTTATCACATTGTTTTGTGTTGCTAACCAAATGCACTCCTTAGGAACACTTAAATGAAATAGTAATCAAGTTAAATAATTACATACATATTAAAAAAAAGATTCCAAAGTTTCCATGTGTGTCTCTGGGCTCCTGGTGGTATTACAGAATGAAAGAATGTCTCATCAGTATTTCAGATCCTTCTCTAGATATCTTTGATGAGCTTTTTTGAATCCACTTTAATGTCAGGGTTCGATAGTTAGATCACACCACACAGCGCTTCATAAGAAGAATTGTGTTTATTGGTAGTTCATAACTATGACATGTGAACTTCTTTTGTCAGAAATGGCCCAAAGCAGCAGGGTACCCTGAATTATACTAGTTTCAAAACACCAACACCACCACCGCCACAAGCAAAAGCCAATAAGCACTGTGTGCACGTGCGGGGAAAAGAGAGTGGGCAAAGTAGAAGCTGTTTGTTCCCAGCGAGTGAGTTTGTTCCCAGCGTTCTAGGACAGTAATAGCAGGACATCCAAGGTCAGAAAAGCAAAAGCAGATAAAACCCAGACAGTAGACTTCCTTAGTGTACCAGGCAGAGGCGAGGAGGATTCCCCCCACACACACATTGAAGAGAATGGCAGTGTTAACTGACATTCAAGAGGATTTTGGTGCTTTACATGTTTTGTAAACAATGCAGCAAATTATGTTTATATCTGTTTATTAATAGAAGTTATTTTAACCACTTTTCCAAAAGTCACTTTCTTCAGAGCTGCAGGCGAGTTTTTTTTAAAAGAACAATTGATAAAAATTAAAACCAAAACAACAAAATTACAGTAAAAATACCCACAGCATACCAATAGCCAAGCACTGAATGCCAATGAATGAACATTACACACAAAGTAAGAGGAAAGTGCAGCTTTACCAGACGTGCCAGAATAAAAAAGGTCTTTGCCTGGTGCCTAAATCATAATAGTGGAGTCACTCGATGGACCTTGTATGAAAGCATATTTCAGAGGTGTAATAGCACAACTTGAAATGTCCATAGTTTTGGTGACCACGTGCCTCATGTCCAGTGGCAGGCAGAACCCAGTGAAGGACTTCTAAGATAGATCTGTATGAACTGGCATGTCAGTGAGGAACTAGCCAAGGAGCCTTCATATTATCTGGGTCCAGACCATTTAGGTCAGGTGTCAAACTCATTTCTTACAAAGGCCGGATTTGACATAAATGTGACTTTCTCAGGCTTGGCCATGTGTGCTATAAAATGTAATGCTGGGCACTGGAGATATAAACTTTATAAAGGACAGCAACTGGCAAGTTGGTGTGTCCTCATTGCAAGCCCCCATGGGCTGGGAGCGGAATGCAGAGGAAAACTCACATGGGTGGACTGGAGACCCAGCAATGCAATGCTGGACAGATGCTCCCATGCCCCAACAGAGGATCATCTGCACATGCACCCCATGTGCAAACACTGATCCCTGTGGCCATCTGGGACAGCATCCCCACAGCTACAGGCCAAGTGGAGAGGTATGAATGCAGCTGCAGCAGCCCCCAATTTACCAGTGAGGCTGTCCCTGAAGTGAAGGGGTTCTCCTTAACTGCTGCAGACACCACAATTGGAGTGGCTGCAGCCACCTACCCCCAAGCAGCCTCCCGTTCCCTCTCTTGCACCAGTTGCTTGCGGGCCACATAACAGCCCTGGGAGGGCCAGTTCCAGCCCCTGGGTCTTATGTTTGACACCCCTGATTTCGGTCTACATGAATATTTCAGATTGCACACAGAGACTAGCTAGAAGTCAGTGTTGCCGTTCTAGGACAGTAATAGCAGGACAGTAATAACTATGGTATGTTCTTGTCAGCAACCAGGCTGCAGTGTTTTGTATCAACTGCCAGGTCGAACTCAGGAATACCTGGGGACTTTGGGGGTGGAACCTGGAGACTTTATCATTCCCTAAATAAATAAAAATACAGCTGTTCACTTCCCCTGAATACAGTCTTCATTTCCTCATCCTCTTTTTTGCTTTCAGAGGGTTCCCCAGGAGCTGCACTTACACTAAATAAATGTGTAATTTGTCATATCCCCACAAGTCCCTTGCCAGGTTTTGGTAGCATTTCCAAGCATGGCTTTATTAAAGGACACACACATGCACACTCACAAAGCAGCCAAAATAAACAATTAATCCTTTCCCAAACACAGTTTGCAAGCCCACACTTTTGTGGTCTCACTGGGGCAATAGTATAAATCACTTTACTCAGGGGAGTTGCTGAACGTAACTATCTTCTTTATTTCAACCAACTTCTTCAGACTAACACAGAAAAATGAAAGTAAGAAAGAGAGCAGTCTAGGGGGTGGAGTTTTCCACCATCCCATAATCAGGTTCTAGTTAACTCTTTACAGTCCATTTCACTATACACATGACTTCTGAAACAAAATGCAAAAGAAACAGAGAGACTGTGCTCTCTTCCTCTCTCACATGCTCCATACACTCACTGGGAAGAACCATGTGGCTTGTGCCTGCTTCCCCCCCCCCCCAATGTAGCTTTCATCCCACTGAGATTTAAAGGCACACACACACACATTCCCAAACACAAACAGTTTGCAAGCTTCTTCTAAAATGTCCTGCTGAGGTTTAAAGGCACATCATAGCTGTTGGGATGGGGCTTCTCCCCGCCAGCCAGCTGGGTGGTGGTGGGGAGAAGCCTGCAAAATCAGGGGATCCCCCACTTGAACCTGGGGGCTGGCAAGCCTATTTTCAAAGGTGGTAACCATACCAGAGGTGTCGAACTCATTTGTTACTAGGGCTGGGCCTGGATCTGACATAAGTGTTACTTTTGTCAGGCCGGGCCATGTGTGCCATAAAACGTAATGCCAGGTAGCATAGATATAAACTGTATAAAGGACAGCAGCTTGTAAGCTCCGAGTTGGTGTATCCTCACTACAAGGCCCCATGGGTTGGGAAGAGTTGTAGAGGAAAACCCACATGGGTGGACTGGAGAGCCAGCAGTGCAACACTGGGCAGATGCTCCCATGCTTCTTGACTCCTGCAGACAAGGTTGTTCTGCTGTGCTGAAGCTACAATTAGAATGGCTCCACCCACTCCCTTCCCTCAGCAGTCTTCTCTTCCCTCTCTTGCAGCAGTTGCTTGCGGACTCTGGATCTTCTGATTCCTGGGCCTTATTTTTGACACCCCTACGAGTGTATTAAAAGTAACTGAAACTTGATGTGACGAATGCATGGGTAATGGTGGCAAGATCAGTTCTTCTAGGGAAGAATTCAGCTGCCAGCCATGTTTGGTGAAAGGTAGTTCAGTCCATGGAAGCTACATTGGCATCAAGATAAGGCTGGGTCTAACTGTGAACTGTGAACATGATCTTTACAGGGAGGGTCATCACTTCCCCCCCCCCCCCTAGTCATGCACACAGGGAGGTATGCAGCACAGGTGCCGCTATTTGTGTTTTAATGCCCCAGGAGGCTGAGCAATCCAAAAGGGCCTAACAAGAAGACCCACAACATGGTTTCAGTTTTCATGTTATTTGCCTGCCTACTTGACTAACACCATAGCCTCAGTGTAAATTCTAACATCTGTATACATAAAAGATGAAGCAAATGTTTTATTCCCCACTTCAGTTTTCAGCTTCTCAGTTTATGTTTCAGACCTATACCAGTAGTTCGCTTAGCACCATTACCAAGGTGGTAATATTCCTATGCTAACTAATTGCTTCCCAAGCCTAAATAGTGGGTTTAGTTATTTTCCAAGGATTTCCCCCCAAGCCATGAACTCATTGTCAAAGTCTGTTTCAAAAGTTTAATACGAATTGTCGACACTTCACTTTGGAGCCATAATCCCAAATAACACATACAAGACAACATAAGGTGTGAAAACCACAACCGAATTTTGGAATTTGTGTTTTACTATTAAATTCTTTGACTCCTGAGCTTGATATATGTATTGTATTAAGCAGCTTTAACTGCCAGAGTACATGATTTAGCATTCTGAATGAGAAAATATATGATTTACAATCCTCTTTCTGGGTCAAAGTAGAACCACAATATTCTGGATGTTGGATTTTGTGTTCTTTAGCTGAGAATTAGCCTTTCCCTTCCATTTAGCGGGATTATATAGTTTGCAATTTGCTGTATTTTCTTCAGTCAGATTTAGCACAGTTTACAAAGCTTGGGTAATGGTTTGGGATGGGATGCATGATGCATGATGAATTAACAGTGTAAAAATGCTAAGTTCCTCAGTGTAAATAATTTGTATTCAGATAGTTCCCTTTTAAAAGAAGCTGCTGTCATTTTAGTAGGTGGAACGTGTAGCCTTCTTAAGAGCACATTCTCTGAATTTCCTTAGCATTGTCATTTAGTGAAATAAATGGTAGGTTGGACAAAAGGGAATTTCTCTTCCCAGTGGTGTGGTTTAGATGACGCAGAAAACCATGGCTTAATTATACTGTGACGTTCTCTGGAGGATATGTGAATATAGTATATGGTGATGGTTTATGGTTGGGAAGTATGGGAAGGGGAGTGGCTTGAGAGGCTGAGGGAGTGAGGCAAGGAGTATGTTTCACACGCAGGGAAAAATTGGTTGATGGTTGAGGAGGCCACCAATTCATGTTGTCCTCAGCTACCAAGGTGCCCGGCAAGAAGAGAAGAGATTGGATTTATACTCCGTCCTTCACTACTCAAAGGAGTCTCAGAGCAGTTTACAATCTCCTTTCCCTTCATCTCCCCACAATGAACACTCTGTGAGGTAGGTGGGGCTGAGAGAGCTCTTTTGAGAACTGCTTGTGAGAGAACATCTCTGAAAGAACTTGTAACTGACCCATGGTCACACCAGCAACTGCATGTGGAGGAGTGGGAAATTAGGCCCGATTCTCCCAGATTAGAGTCTGTGCTCCTAACCACACCAAACTGGCTCTCAGTGGCCTGAAAACAAAATCCCTTCTGCCTTTCACACTCTTTCACTAGCCGCCTCCTTGACCATGTTCTTGACTCCTAGTCTGCTCAGGAAAAACAATATCCAAAGATTTCTGAGGAGGATCTGTTGCCCTTGCAGAGCTACTTACCAATGTTTAAGGGGGTTAATGATGTTGTGCGGCTTTGTCTATAGTTGGGAATGGTAGGCCAGGATAGCACCCATGCTTCTGCGAGGAAGTTGTTGAATTTGCCAAATCCAATTACCATTGAGTGATTATCTGTGAGCAAATAGTGGTTTCACAAATTAGACATAGTGTTAATAAGCCATGGCTTTGCATTATGCCTGAACTGACCCATTAGTTTGTGAGATTTACTGTGAGTTTGGATAACTGTTTGAACAAGAACTACATTTCACATTGGTGTCTGCTGAAGTAAGTAATTAGAAAAAATCATGGTCTTTCAATAAAATCATTTCAGTTAGTCTTAGAGATACAACTAGATTATTTTAGTGAGCATTCAAGCAGTAACATTTGCATGTATATATTCTAAAATGGGATAATTACATGCAGTGTTTTAATTTATGCTGTAATTGTCCTACATTTGAATCGCCTACAAGAAAAATAAATGTTTTATATCTATTTAGAATTTTACTAAGCTGTCTTCTGGTTTATTTGTCACATATGTTTTTAAAATATGGCTACTAGAGAGAACGAACCAAAATTCCATCAATTTTACTTAAATTGTGGCATCTGTACACTCTTCTTAATATAATTCTGCATGTTCATATTTTTTATTTATTTTATTTATCATTCGACTTGATATACCGCCCTAACCCCCGTAGGGGTCTCTGGGCGGTTTACAATTCTTGGGTGCTAGTCACCTATATCAACCCTAACTACGGCCACATCAGTTCAAGGGGGGGGGCTGCCTACTGGCACCCTGGTGGAGGCTCGGTGTCGTTCACTTTTCCCGGCTCGGCTTCTTCTTTCGGCTGTGAAATGTCCCAGTGCTTAGGCCGACAGGCGGATGGATGGATCGCCGGCGACGTTGTCCTCAGCCCGACTGTGTCCTTCTGGCTCCGTGCGCCTCCGGATGACATCACTGCGCCTCCATCCTCCGTCGACGACAGCTGCCCTGCTCTTCCGTTGCTGGCCACCAGGGATCAGTCCCCTTCTGGCTCTGCTGCCGCCGCTTGCCGCCTTCAGCGTTACACAGCCTCCTCCTCCTCCGATCGTCGTACCCATTTATCTACTCGCCGATAGGTAGTTACTTGGCTTTCAAACCGCTGGGTGGGCGGGAGTACCAAGCAACTGCCCTAGATCCCTGCAGCACTGGGAGAAGCCAATCCCCCATCTACCCGTATTGACCGCCCAACATTCTGTCCTGGGTCGCTTTCAAAGGCATCGGCACTTCCATTGCAGCTCCTCTTTGGTTAGTGGCAAGGCGCAATTGGCTCCATGGTGAGGAAGCGGACGTGCATCTTGGTCTCGATGTCGATTCCTTCCCACATCTTCAGAAAGTCTTCAAATGTGATTCCCTCGTACACCTGGTCTGGCTCCATCTGCCCCATGCAGATGCTGGCAGCCTCCATCATGGCAGCCTCCGCGATGGACCTCACCGACTCCTTATCCAGGTGGGGGTTCCCTGAGAGCAGTTCCTGCACCACTTTTCTGTATTCCTGCAGGGTGATCTTCCCATCGCTGTCCGAGTCATACATGTGAAAGAGGAATTTCAGCTTCTGTTTGCGGAAACGATCCAGCTGCTCTTCATCCATATCCATCTCAATCGGTCTGAAATTAGACATGATAGTCAGGAAGTCCTCAAAATTGATTTCATCCACCAGCCCTTCGGATGCCTCTCGTAGGTTCCTTTTGTCAAAAAAGGAATGGACGATTTTGGCCCTAAGGGGGTTGAACTCCAGATCAGGGATGCGATCAAAGTTCTCTTTGCGGATGGTTGGCTGATCCCCACTTAGCTGTCTGAATCTTCGGTGGAGATGCTCGATTTGCTCTGAGGTGAAGCCAGTCTTGTCGGCGAGCTCCTGGATCTCCTCCGACCTGGAGTGGGACGCCCCCATGCCCCCCTCGGCGAGGCTGCTGGATGCAGCTCGGACACAACCCCGGGGTCCGGTCGGTTGGGGCCTGGGTGGTGGAGGGGCGGCCGGCAGAAGGGCGGGCAGGGCAAGTGGAGGGCAGGAGGGGGCCGTGGCGGGTCCGTCCACATAGGAACCCTGCAGGCTGCTGGCGCGCGGGCGAGAGCGGCAGAGGCAGAGGAGGACTGTAGTAAATGAGAGCAGTTGCTCTGAGCCCTAAATGAACAAAGTACCTTGTAAAAAAATACTACTAGTTATCAGATACTTTCTCTTTTGGAGCAATTGCTGCGGTGAGTGAAAATATAATACTAGGACCAGGATTTCATGTCAAAGATGTTTTCTAAGGTAATATACATAGTTATTTCTTTGGAACTGAGAAGAAAAAAAATGTAGAAACATAACAGGGTATAGAAAAGAAAGGAAGAGGGGCCTTAAATGGCACTACAGTGACAGGGTCTTTTAAAAAAGGATTTGGACTTGAGAGATAACTGATTTTGTGTACTATTATTGCCTCAAAGATTAACCAGGAATCTTTTTACTATTATCTCCAGAATGAGGTTCAAAGAAGAATTGTCAGAGAAATTCTCTATTTCTTTTTCATTTTTCACCTTCACTGTTATGTTTTCCTCCAGAGTGTGAACATTGAATGTTATAGAAGCAGTGTAAGAATTTTTTTGCCTAGCATTTGATTCAGGAATTTAAGCAGCTACAGAGTTAAATCTAAATTAGATCAAATGATCATGGAAATATTTTGTATCTATTGAATTGTATTGCAGGACGCTTCCACTGCAGAGGTCGAAAGGACCTCTCTGTCAGAGAAGAATCAAGTGCTACCAGGAGTAGGGTTGTCAGGCACAGCTTGGCAACCAGCAGAAGTCTTGGGTAGGGGGCAGGGACATCAGGGACCGTCATTGGGTAATGGTGTGTTGAGATTTCTGGGGAAAACCTAGAACTGATGTCACACCTTTCTAGTAATCACTGGAAACTCTATGGTAAAATCATAGTATTTCTGTTGATTCCTAGAGCAGACTGGTGTCACTTCCAGGTTTTCCTAGAAAGTGATGTCAAACCATCACTAATTCGTGATTTTTTATTTTGATTTTTGTTCCACTGGCTGCCATAGTGGCAGTGGGGAACAAAATCTGGGAGGAGATTTGCCACCCCTGGTGGGAACATGGGAACCAAAATAATAAAACTTGTACAGAAATGTGTTTGTAACAATATTTGAACTTAAAAATAAGTATTTGAAAATACAGAGAATGCATCAAACAGGCACTGTGAATAACAGTTTGAAAATAGAACAGATGTTCCAAGTCTTAAGATTCTGTGACTTTAAATTTTTTGCAAGATCTCTTCTCTGTGCATAGTCACTGAAAAGCAAGCCATTCAATTATTATATTGGGTTGGAAGCAGTGATGCATGAGAGAAAGGAGAAATGTGTGTAGCACAGTTTTGTTTGTGCAAGCAGTAGTGCAGCAACATATGGTTTTATCATTTTTTTTACAAAAAACAATGTGCATCTGGAACAACTAGATGCACATCAGATGGGCCACATGATTTCAGTTTATTTAATTTTCGTATTGTATCAGAAGAAATACCTTGTGCTATGTCTTCCATACTTGGAAAAACTAACGGGAATATAAATATTTTCACTTAGCAGAAGCAGAAAGTGAAGAGTCGTTTTAGCACCGTTGTTTACATAAGGTCTTTTGGCCACAGATATATTTTTCATGAGATCCAATCTAGTAAATACTTATATAGAACTAATGGTAAATAAATTTAGAGTATTGGTGACTCATCATTTCAAATATAAAATGCTATTTGTAGAGAGAGAAGAAATGGCGGCTCATCCTTCTGTTGTCAGAACAGGCATAATTAATCTAGAAGATTAATCTATATATCTGTTTCTCAAGAGGGGGTAGATCTGCAGACATCTAAATCCATGGATTGAGCCCACACTGAGATAATGGACAAGATAATGGATAATGTGAATGGAACAAGATAGTTCTTTCTACAAATCTGAAAAATGCCCCAGGCTTGTGGAAAAATCTGAAATCTTAAAAAAAAAAAATGGGAGAAGTTTTTTTAAGAAAGCCCAAACTATAAAAGGACTGCCTGTAGCTGTAAGAAACAGATGCCTTCACTTGCTGTTGCTAGGTAACCACTACAGTTTTGCTGGCATTCTAGGCTTGGTTTCTGTTAGTAAAAGGGAAGTGGTGGGGGCAGGCCTGTTTTGACATTTGAAAAAGAATTTGGGGGCCTGGTCCGCCTGCAACCACTGGTGACTTGCTATGACATGAGTTCCATGACTCACCCAGGCCCAGCTGCTCACTGAAGTTCAACAGCAGCCACCCCATAAAAACCAGTGTGGTATAGTGGTTAGAGTTTCAGCCTAGGGTCTGGGAGATCCCGATTTGAATCCCCACTGTGCTGTAGAAGCTCACTGGATGACTTTGAAGCAGTCACATAGACTCAGCCTAATTTACCTCACTGCGTTGTTATGAGTGTAAAATGGAGAATGATGTAAGTTGCTTTGGTTCCCCATTGTGGAGAAAAGTGATATATAAATGAAGTAAATAAATAATATATCTGAAAATGAGGGGGCAAATAAAAGTTAGGCTAGTAGATAGGCTGGAAGAAGAGAAGGAAGCAAAGAAGGGTGAGGATATGAGGGTTGCCAAGTTAAAGAGGAAATAATGTGAGGAAGGTGATTTATTTATTTTTATTCCCCGCCCTTCCCCTGCAAGTCCTTGTAAGTTCCCCAGTGCAGAACCAGGCCCAGCATAGCAGCCAGCACTGTGTAACTGGACCATAGCTTTCCAAAAAAACTGAAGGAAGGGGGAGCAGATAAAGCTGGGTTGGCTGGTGGGTGGGAAGCAATTAAGGAGGCAAGGCAAGGAGAGAGAAAATGGGAGGAGGGGAAATGAGATGCCCCCCACAAGTCCTTCCGGGTTCCAGCTTGTCCCCATATATTTCTGGACAACGTCTTCACACACACCAGCATTGCTAGATACCCACTTGGTTGTGAGCTCTCCTGCTTCTAGCTCCTGTTGCCCACCTCAGCTCCATTGGTTGATGGGAGAAAATAAAGTAAAAAAATCACTGTCAGAGAGAAGGCGTTACATCAGTTATGTCATGGCTCTGTATGTATGTCTGAATTCTTGCCCCCAGTAGGTACCTGGCAACCCTAGTGTGTGTGTGTAGACATTGAATTGCTCAGAAATATGTTATCCTCTGGACTGATCATGCCTGTTATGTTAACAGCTACTGGTGGGCAACATTAACACACACTAATATAGTTATAAACTATTAAATGGGCAAATGTACTACTTAGGCTTGTCAAAGGCACAACTTCCTTTTTTAAAGTTACTCTTTGGTTCATGTTGATAACATTGCTGTTGTTGCCAGTATGATAAAAGTGCTACTGAAATCTGAAATGGCACCCTGAAATTTTGGTTTCTTTAAGTATATGATGTGTTCTTGGTTTTATGTAAGCATGTAGAATTTCGTTTGGAGCGAATAATCACAAAAATGCAGAACCAAAGTATAAATGAAGACATGCTCCAAGAAAATGGATGCATTTGAGCTGGAAATGCAAATGTTTGAAATCATGGGTATACTTGAAGAATTCTGGTTAACCACTTGAAGAACAGTTCACCTCCATGCTTGCACCATCCTGGCAATCAATATGAATGACCACATTTAAAAAAAATACTGAACACTCATTTCACTATCTCATTAACGTCTCTAGGTCATCTTTATTTGCAGTAGACATGCAAGCAATCATCCCTGAGTGAATGAGACTGGGAAGGTCCCAATTTGTTCACTATCAAACCCCAAGCAGTGGGAAATGCAAAATGTCATATTTATTTATTTTTTTGTGAATCACTCATTTCAGTTCTAATTGGGAGTGTCCCTATACATGACATGAAAAATTGTAGCCAGGAAGGAAGGGGGACACACTGGTTTATGAGTACGTGTCATCGCCTAATAAATAATGCTCTCTTGTTGGATGCACCGAGTAGAAAAGTAATGCAGATGTACTTGGTATTGGAGAACTAGAACAGCAGACATTTATGCCTGTCATTATAATGCTGGGATTGCAGACCTGTTTTGCTCTACTATAAAGTTCAATTTTTCCATGCTGCGGTGGATAAAAAATAGTGGCTCAGAGTTATTTTGGCCAGCCAGCCAGACATATGCCAAAGATATGTAGAAAGTCAGTCCCAGTAAATGTTAGATGTTGACTGTGTTGTGTTCTGGCTTCACTTTGTTTACTACCAGTAACAATTTGTAAACTTTGGAGGTGTGGAATAGTCCTACTCAGGGCTTTTTTTTGTAGAAAAAGCCCAGCAGGAACTCATTAGCATAATAGGCCACACCCAACAACAGAAACTCATTAGCATATTAGGCCACACCCCTGACAGCACAGCTCAATAGCATATTAGGCCACACCCGCATGTTACCAGAAGTGTGGTCATCCAGCCACACCCACCTTTTGCTTCTTATTCTGTTTACTTTGTTTATTGTCAAAACCCAGGGCTTTTTTTGTAGCAGGAACTCCTTTGCATGTTAGGCCACACACCCCTAATGTAGCCAATCCTAATGAGTTTCTGCTGTTGGGTATGGCCTATTATGCTAATGAGTTCCTGCTGGGCGTGGCCAACTCGGGAGCCAGCCGGAACTCTGTTCCTGTGCGTTCCTGCCCCAAAATAGCCCTGGTCCTACTGTTTGGGGTTTCTTGCTTTGGGCTTGTAGCGGCATAATGCCAAGGGGAGGGGTGTGGAAAAGCCTCTGCTTTGCATGCAGAAAGTCCTATGTTCAATCCCCAGCATCTCTAGCTAAAAAGAGCAGGCAATAGGTGATATGAAAGACCTGTGCTTGAGACCCTGGAGAGCCGCTGCCAGTATGAGTAGACAATACTGACTTGGGTGAACCAATGGTCTGTTTCATTATAAGGCATCTTCACACGTATTGCATTGTGAACAATTTCTGTGTGTTTACAGGATGCTCAACCCCATGCATACTCAGTGATTGAGTTCTTATTTAGTGCAAACTGTAGCTTATAGCTATTGATTCAACAACAATTAGAAGCTGGATTGCACTGCTGATTTGGAAGGAAAACACAGATTGTTGTTTCTCCAAAATTGAAAGTAACTAGTTATGCAAGGGAAAAAGGAAGCTCATATGCATATACTGGTCTTGTTCAGGTAGCACCAAAACCAGGTTTGGGTCTTAATATCTGCACACACCCCTTCACTTTCTCATTATTAGGAAAGACTAAAATTAGACAAGTCTTTAAGAAGCAAAGTACTGATAAAGAATCTTTCTATTTATTGGGTCACGCTGGACACTCTTGTAGGATGCTGAATTCTGCAGTAGGACTATTCCAGTAGATTAAA
>NW_015161410.1:1312039-1315114 GCF_001447785.1 Gekko japonicus
GACTGGCATAACTTTTCATGACAGAGGGGGGATTTGATCCTGGGACTCCCCAATTGTAGTCTGACATTTTAACCACTACACAATGCTGGCGGAACACATAAAGGTAAATCCTGACCAATATATCTATTAAGTTGTGGGTACAGTGGGTCATGCCTTGTATGCAGCTCAGTAACTCATCTTAATGTGGTGCGCATGTAAATAAAAGTGAAAACTGCAGCCAGTAAACAAGGGTCAATGTCTGTAGGTTTCCTTACAGCTGATTTGCATGTTACTTGCAGCCAAGGAGGTATTTTAAGGCCTTATTTATACCGATTTATCATGAGTAGCCACATTAAGGATGGTCAGGAATTGCTTTTGAGAGAAAAAAGACTGGAGCAAAGGGAATGCTCTACTTTGTGGAAGTTCTATTAAAACAATAACATAAATAAATGAAGCTAACATTACACAGCAACTTTGCAGCAGTTCCTTTCATTGCACTAACATTGGAGAAGCTGCTGCTGGATCATGTCCAAAGTCAGTCCTGGGAGGGTTACTGTTAAGCTCTGATTATATGTTTCATATGCGTAAAATAGTTGGTGTTCCTCATTCCAATACAGAATTCAGAGTCCTTCATGAAGTACCTTAAGCTGTGCACATTTACCTTTCATATTTATGAGTTTTCTTGTACTATTGTTGAGCTCACACTCACTGTGTTATATGCTTTTAACATCTGGATTTACCTGAGGCAGTTGTGTTTATGGTTGTGTGTGTGATGGGGGGAGAGAGAGGTTAAACACTCAGGATGTTGTTTTCTGACAAGCTTTTTTTTAAAAATAAAAATTAAAAATTCCAGCTTTGAAATGGCCAAAAATTGAAATAAGCAATTGCTTGATTCTTAAACACAATTAAATAAATTATAATCCAACCAGATGTTTTCAGGGTTGTTACATGCTGAAAATGGGATCCAGTCTCCGATTATGTACTTCAAGGGCTTCTGTCAGTATTAAGGGATTCACTGATCCTTACTTGTTGCTGTGACAAACAAAAATCAGAAAATAAAACTTATTCGTTGGGAATATTTTTTATTTTACCTTTCTCCATCATTGGAGTTACGTCAGGTTGCAATTATGATAAAAAGAATATACAATGAAATCCATAAAATTAAAAAAAGAATAATTTAAAATTATATGACAGCATGAAAAACCCTCCTGAATAATTCTTCTTTACGTACCTTGCAGAATCTCTAGTGATAGTGGATGTCTTATAAAATATTGTCTTAATTTGAATGGTGCTTTTCCTCATGTCCCATGCAGAAATCCCAACACGTGTCCCCACCCCCTCTGTTTAGTCTGCCCACTCACCTATTTCTAGTCATTCCCCCCCCAAAATCCCTAATGCCCCCAACCTCTCATCATTTATCTTCTCTAGATCAGATCTTCACCCTGTCATTCTCCATCTACCTTCCACGATCCCCATTTCCCAAATGAGTCCTGGAGGCTCCATTATGTTGGAAATAGCAATTGAACCATTCTCCTTTCTAATCACACATGTTGATTGTTGATTGCTGAGGGAAGTATACTCTGTACATATAGTGAAACACTCTTCCTCAGGTCATATTTTTTGAACTCTTTGGCATTGTAAAAAAACCCTTCCTTGTACTGTTTATGAAAGAGAAGCACCCCCCTTAAGGGAATTAATAGTAAATTATTAATGGATGGTGGGGTTTTTTTTTGCTACCAGTGGGTGTTAGGAGCTAGTGTGGCAAGGGACAGAGTTTTAAGGAGCACCAATGGTTTAGACAGCTCTGAGCCACTACTCATATAGCACTTCTTGGTGCTGTAGAATAAATTTGCTGTAAATGTCATTATAGTTGAGGATTTTGGGTTATTGGAAGTCCAAAACCATAATTCTGCCATGTTTACAATGAGAATAAATTACATAAGACAGCAAATCTTATTTTATTACAGATCTAATAAATCAACCAGGTTTGTTGTATTGAACTTGTGTCAGTAAAAGTTGTACATTTGTTTAAGAGGGGAGACCCTTGAGTGGTCACCACGGGTGCTGCTGCCATCATGACTTTCTGAACCTAGCATGGTGCCTTCTCCATCTTGTTTCTTTTTTTCTTCCAGCCATTAACCCCAGTTTATGGTGCTCCATTCCTTTAAGCCCTTCACCAACATGGAGCTTCTTCATGTTGGGGCCATGCAAACTGAGTATCTGCTATTGTTTCTGCCACTTCCTTGGCACCAGTTTGTAGCTGGAGGAGGAAAGCTTATGGGTGAATCTTCAAACTACTCAGGAGATGCATGTGGTGGTGGAGCCACATTTAGATAGGCCTGACACAATGAAACAAGGAGGAAATGTGACTTATGGGGTGTTGGATAGGAACCAGAAGCTCAGAAAGACAAATCTTCAGAAGACTGAAAACGTTCCCTCTCTGGCTATTGGAAGCAGCTTCAGTGGCCTGAATCAGTATTTTCCAAATTTTCAGTCAGTAGACTCAAATTGGTGAGATGTTGTGGCAAAATGAGCAGCAGTGTTTTTTTTTTTAAACAGCCAAAGAAGGCTTATCTCTTTCCTCTGACCCCAAGTGCTAAGATCAAGTTGCTGCTTGCCATGATGAGGGAAAACAAAGAGGTTGCACATGTATTTTCCTTACAAGAAGTACTGCCAGCTGTATATGATGCTTTTGGTTTTGTGTCATGAGACAGACATTTTTCTAGAATGAGATTGGAGATGCACTGTACTTTTATACCCAAAGAGATATGCTTCGGGTTATCAGGGATGTGCCATCTTCAGTTTCATGTGGTCTGGTTTGTACACAGATAAGCAATCTGTGTAAAAATTATCCTGAGTCTGCAGCATTGCATAATGACATAAATGTCTTGAAGAATCAAAGTTTATCTAGTTTACTTGAGGAGGCTGAAGTTGGTTCCTTATTCGCACTTCCTTATTCATTCCTTATTCGTTACTTATTCGTGTAGTCATTCAGAAACACTAGAGAGAGTGAGTTAGAAAGCTCTGAACCCCAAAATAAGGTCTGGACCACCACATATCATATACCCCCACATTCACAGGACTCTCCCCTTCGAG
>NW_015161410.1:1315579-1348690 GCF_001447785.1 Gekko japonicus
ACCAGCTTCAGTTTGCAGGCTTTCCCCCGAGGCCTGTATTTCAAATTTGAATAAGGAAGTGGCCCCTGCACCGAAAATGAGGTTTGGACCGCCACACCTCATACACCCCCATATTCACAGGACTCTCCCCTTCGAGCGGACATATGCGGTGTGCTGGTCCAAAGCGCGGTTCTGGTGCCAGCTGCTCCAACACCAGCTGGTGTTGCAGCTCTGGTGTAAAAGGAGAAGAATATGAATTGACAGTCCCACTGCAAATGGAGTTGTGTAGTTTAACCCTAAATTAACTTGAACAAATTATTCCAGTTAAAAAGGGAGCACCTGTGGTGTAATGTCATGTTCCTTAAATACTGTCTCTGCTTGATAAGCACAGACGGTTCGACTTCCAGCCCAGAAAATCTGGTCAACTAGCATAGTAAAGTGCTCTGTTATTAACGCATGCCATTAGCAGAGACTGTAGTGGGCTCAGTGATAGCTTTTGATATCCAACACAAGTAAGCTCTAATTTCTTTAACAACACTGTTTTGAGGAATAAATGCATGTATATTTTTAGGATGTTTACGACATGCAGAATGCCAGATATGCTGTTAGAAACACTGTTACAATAGTGATGATTATTATTTGGTAAGTTGCATAAAGAAAGGAATGTTGCGGGCCAGCATTTCTATCCTTTACTTTTTTAAAAAACTGCAGAAGACCAAATAATCTTACACAGTATTAATTCAGAATGCACAATGCTGTATTGGCATTTGAAGGTCTTTAATTTTCATCATGATCATTCTTTGATCACTTGGGCCATTATCATTAATTTCAGGGAATTAGAGATTCTGCTCTGGTGAGCACTTCACAAATCCTGCATCCACTCCCTTTACTGTTCCTGAATGCTACATTATCAGTTGGGTTGTCTAGAGAGACAAGGTATTATACAATATAACAGTAAAAGTTCCCCCCTCTTTCTACTGCATTGTGTATGGAAGGAGGATCCAAGAGAAAGATTTAATTCATGCAGTTCCTTTTTGTATACCTTTTCTCATTCAGAGCAAATGCTGATCTCCTTTTAGTTGATGATGCCAAGGTTTAAATCTGAGCTATAGCTCAGAGGTAGGATATCTGTTTTGCACACAGAAGGTCCTATGTTCAGTCCCATGGATCTCTGGTTAAAGGAATTAGGTAGTCAGTGATGTGAAAGACCTTTCTTTGAATCCCTGGAGAGCTGTCAACACTCAAGAGTAGTCACTACTCATGTTGGTAGGTCAGTGGTCAAATGTAGTTACTTTCTTATTTTATTTTATTTTTTAAATTATGCCGCCTTTTAAGGCCCCCCAAGGTGGTGAATATAAAAAACATGAGAACACTTGAATAATTAAAATAATTCAGTAAAAACACATACACAAGTAACACCATAACCAGGGAGGAGGGCCAATAATTGTTATTGGGCTTTTGCCAAAAGAAACAAGTGTTCACCCACTGGCAGAAGCCACAGGTAGAGGGAGACAGATGGAATTACCTGGGGAGGGAGTTTCAAATTTTTGGTACCATGACCAAAAAAGGCCCTTTTTTGGGTTGCCACCAATTTAGCCTAAGATGGTGGGGGCAACCGAATAAGGGCCTCCGAAGATGGCCAGAGTGAATGGGTATGTTCATATGGGAGAAGGTAGTCCTTAAGGTATGTTGGTCCCAGGCCACACAGGGCTTTTAAGGTCAATACCAGCACCTAGAATTGAGCCCGGAAGTCAGTGGTGGATTAAGGCACACTGGTGCCCCAAGCACTGACCAATCTTGGTGCCCCCCTCCTTTCCACACTGACCCAGTCCATTCTAGTTGTTGACCTGTCTGACCAGATATACAGTGCAGGTTGCAGGAATACAGAAATTTATTCATATGATAACACAATATACTGTACAAACTAAGCTTTTCACCCTTTCCCCAACTTTGTGGTGCCCCCTTTGGCCCTGGTGCCCTAAGCACGTGCTTAGTCTGCTAAATGGTTAATCTGCCCCTGCCGGAAGTACATTGGAAGCCGCTGTAGACAGAAGAAGATTGTAGTGATATGGTCCCTATGATCCGCTCCAGTCAACACTCTGGCCACAGTATTCTGTACCAACTGTGGTTTCCGGACAGTCTTTAAGGGCACTCCATGTAGAGTTCATAGCAGTTATCTAATTGAGATGTTAGCAGGGCATGCACCACAGTGGCAAACTTTTTCTGCCCAGGAAGGGCTGCAGCTGGTTCACCAGCCACAGCTGGTGAAAGGAAACCTTGGCCACCACTGCCACCTGCTTATCCAACAGGCCTGGGTCCAGAAGCACCCCCAAGCTATGAAAGTGTTCCTTTAGGGGGAGTACAACCCCATCCAGAACAGGGGATGAATAATTCCCTGGGTCAGACCTTCCCCCCACCAGTAGCACCTCTGTTTTGTCAGGATTGAATTTCAGTTCTTTAACCCACATCCAAAAATGTCTCCAGGCACCTGTTCATGGTTTCCATGGCCTCCCTGGGATCTGCTGGTTGCACAAAGAGCTGAGCCTCATCTCTGTGTTGGTGGCAACTCAGCCCAAATCTTTTGGTGACTTCTTCCAGCAGCTTTACACAGAAGTTGAAAAGCATGGGGGAACAAGATCAAACCTTGGGGAAACCCAGAGGCCAAAGGCCAAGGGGAAGAACACCAGTCCCCCCCACTGCATTCTGAAACATACCCTTGTGTTAGGACTGTAACCACTGCACAACAGTGCCAGTCTCAAATGGTGATCACCTCCCTGCCTCTTACTAGAAAGTTGGCAGATGTTTACTCAGCTTTTGTTAAAGGCTTTTGTACAGTCAGTCAGTCAGTTTCATAGACTCCTTTATTCTTGGAGCCAAGCTAGAGAATCCAGGAGCATCAGCCTGGTCCTCTACTAGTGGTAGATAACTGTGCCTTTCTTTACATAACTAATTTTAAGTCGACTTAAATGTAGACTGCCTGCATTGTGAGTTGAGTTTCTGATCCCAAAATAGTCCTCTTATCACCTTGCTGCAGTTGCAGCTAATCATATCTGATTGACCTGCAATATGTAGTGTTAATTTTAACATGAACCTTGTACTGTCAATCTATTTCATTAATTTCACTGATCCCAAAATGTGAAAGCCTTTGAAAACCTAATTTGCTGCCACTACTTTAGTCTACATGTTTCAACGAGAGCTTCTAGAATGCCTTGACCTTTCTGTATGAAAGAACCACAATAGTATCTACCTACAATCCTGGTCATATTTGCTATAGGAGTTGATGAGTGGGCAGAGTGTGAAAGACTCAAGACGTAAGAATTGTACCAAAAATTAGAATTGAATTTATTATCAAGGTGTAATCAGAAATGAAATTTTAAGAATAAACGGCAGACCAACTTCTAAAAAAGTGGTAAAGCATTGTTGTTGTTGTTCAGTCGCACAGTCGAGTCCGACTCTTTGCGACCCCATGGACCAGCTCCCTCCAGGCTCTTCCGGTCTTCCACCATCCTCTGAAGTTTGCTCAACTTCATGTTCGTTGCATCGATGACACTGTCTAACCATCTCATCCTTTGCCGTCCCCGTCCTCTTTGATCTTCCATCTTTCCCAGCATCAGGGTCTTCTCCAGTGAGTGCTCCCTTCTCATTTGGTGGCCAAAGTATTTGAGCTTCAGTTCCATTATCTGGCCTTCCAGGGAACAGTCAGGGTTGATTTCTTTGAGGATTGACTGATTTGTTCTTCTTGCAGTCCAAGGGACTCTCAAGAGTCTCCTCCAGCACCATAGTTCAAAAGAATCTATTCTTCGGCGCTCGGCCTTCCTTATAGTCCAACTCTCACAGCCATACATGACTACTGGGAATACCATTGCTTTGACCATGCGGACTTTTGTTGGCAGGGTGATGTCTCTACTTTTTATCATGCTGTTTAGGTTCGCCATCACTTTCCTCCCAAGGAAATCTTTTAATTTCATGGCTGCTGTCACAGTCTGCGGTGATCTGGGATCCCAGGAACGTGAAGTCTGTCACTACTTCCACGACTTCCCCTTCTATTTGCCAAGGAGTGATGGGGCCGGATGCCATGATCTTAGTTTTTTTGATGTTGAGCTTCAAGCCCACTTTTGCGCTCTCCTCTTTTACCCTGAGCAAGAGGCTCTTTAGGTCCTCTTCACTTTCTGCCATTAGAGTGGTATCGTCTGCATATCTGAGGTTGTTGATCTTTTCCCCAGCAATCTTAATTCCCGCTTGTGATTCATCCAGGCCAGCATTTCGCATGATGTACTCTGCATATATATTAAATAAGCAAGGCGACAATATACATCCTTGTCGTACTCCTTTTCCTATGCTAAACCAATCAGTTGTTCCATATCCGGTTCTAACTGTCGCTTCTTGGCCCTTATACAGGTTTCTCAAGAGACATGTGAGGTGGTCTGGTACTCCCATCTCTTTAAGGACCTGCCATAGTTTGTTGTGATCCACACAGTCAAAAGCTTTAGCATAGTCAATGAAGCAGAAGTAGATATTTTTCTGGTACTCTCTTGCTTTCTCCATAATCCAGCGAATGTTGGCAATTTGATCTCTAGTTCCTCTACCTCTTCGAAACCCAGCTTGTACTTCTGGTAGTTCTCTATCCACGTACTGTTGAAGCCTAGCTTGTAGGATCTTGAGCATGACCTTGCTAGCGTGTGATATGAGTGCAATTGTGCGATAGTTTGAACATTCCTTGGCATTGCCCTTCTTTGGGATTGGAATGTATACTGATCTTTTCCAATCCTGTGGCCACTGTTGCGTTTTCCAAATTTGCTGGCAAATGGAGTGCAGAACTTTAACAGCATCATCTTCTAAGACTTTGAATAGCTCAGCTGGAATACCATCACCTCCACTAGCTTTGTTGTTAGTAATGCTTTCTAAGGC
Source organism: Gekko japonicus (assembly GCF_001447785.1). Lineage (NCBI taxonomy): Eukaryota > Metazoa > Chordata > Lepidosauria > Squamata > Gekkonidae > Gekko > Gekko japonicus. The sequence continues at coordinate 1,320,467 of NW_015161410.1, forward strand.
CCATTTAACTTCACATTCCAGGATGTCTGGCTCGAGGTCAGTGATTATACCGTCGTGGTTGTCAAGGACATCGAGGTCTTTCTTGTATAGTTCTTCTGTGTATTCTTGCCATCTTTTCCTAATCTCTTCTGCTTCTGTTAGGTCCCTACCGTTTTTGTCCTTTATCATGGCCAGCTTTGCATGGAACGCTCCCTTGATTTCTCCAATTTTCTTGAAGAGATCTCTAGTCCTTCCCATTCTATTGTTTTCTTCTATTACTTTGCACTGTTCATTCAGGAAGGCCTCCTTATCTCTCCTTGCTGTTCTCTGGAAATCTGCGTTCAGTTGGGTAAATCTTTCCTTTTCGCCTTTGCCTTTCGCTTTCCTTCTTTCCTCTGCTATTTGTAAAGCCTCATCAGAAAGCCACTTTGCTTTCTTACATTTCTTTTTCTTTGGGATGGTGGTGATTGCTGCCTCCTGTACGATGTCACGAACCTCTGTCCATAGTTCTTCAGGCACTCTATCTATCAAATCCAGACCCTTGAATCTATTCTTCACCTCTACTGTATATTCATCAGGGATGCGATCTAGGTCAAACCTGAATGGCCTCGTGGTTTTCCCAATTTTCTTCAGTTTAAGTCTGAATTTTGCAATGAGTAGCTCATGATCTGAACCACAGTCAGCTCCAGGTCTTGTTTTTACTGACTGGATAGAGCTTCTCCATCTTTGACTGCAAATTATATAGTCAATCTGATTTCGGTGTTGCCCATCTGGTGATGTCCATGTGTAGAGTCGCCTCTTAGGTTGTTGGAAAAGGGTGTTCGCTATGACCAGTGTGTTCTCTTGACAAAACTCTGTTAACCTTTGCCCTGCTTCATTTTGCTTTCCAAGGCCAAACTTGTCTGTTATTCCAGTTACCTTTTGACTTCCTACTTTAGCATTCCAGTCCCCTATGATGATGAGGACATCATTTTTTGGTGTTAGTTCTAGGAGGTGTTGTAGGTCTTCATAGAACCGGTCCACTTCAGCCTCTTCTGCATCAGTGGTTGGGGCATACACTTGAATTACTGTGATGTTGAATGGTTTGCCTTGGAATCGGACAGAAATCATTCTGTCATTTTTGAGATTGTATCCCAGTACTGCCTTTTGCACTCTCTTGTTGACTATAAAGGCCACACCATTTTTTCTACGAGATTCCTGGCCACAGTAGTAGATATAATGGTCTTCTGAGTTAAATTCGCCCATTCCTGTCCACTTTAGTTCACTGATTCCTAGGATATCGATGTTCAGTCTTGCCATCTCATTTTTGACCACGTCAAGCTTACCTTGATTCATAGATCTTACATTCCAGGTTCCTATGCAGTATTGTTCTTTGCAGCATCGGACTTTCCTTTCACCATCAGACACATCCACAACTGAGCGTCCTTTCGGCTTTGGCCCAGCCGCTTCACTCTTTCTGGGGTTACTTGTACTTGTCCTAACAAGGAGCAAATGCAGGTTTTCTATGCTGCCTAATCTCAGGTCAAGCAAATCTCAAGTCTTTTCTAAGTCACTTCAGAATGTAGTGCTGGAGTAGTTCCAGACAACCATGTGCTGTGTTCTAGGTCAGCATGAAGAAAATAATTCATGACCTACTGAAGGGAACTTCTGGGTCAACATCAAGTACCAGTACCGTCTTTATTCCCTACTTGTGAACGTCAAGAGGCAGGTTTCAGACAACTGACTCCATTCCCATGCCCCCATGCAAGTTAATTTCCACAGCCTGTTGGGATAATGATGTTTAGTGGCTACTGTTGGATGCTGTATGATAGATGGACTTGGCCTTGCTCAGGATGTTACTTCTTATGGTTTAAAGGCCACATGAGACTAATGTCAGTTCCACACACACGACATACCAGGTAGTGTAAATTAGTCTTGGAAGTAAAAATGTTAACAGTGAGTAAACATCTAATTCACTGTATCATGTTGCATGTGCTGGATCAGACCAGTGGTGGCCACTGTTGGATGCTGTATGATAGTTAGATGCAACCAGCCTATTTCCCTGGAGGATCAAGATAAACAGGAATGTCTAGACATCATTATCCCCACATTCTGTGGAAATTAACCTGCATCGGGGCATGGGAATAGAGTAGCAGCCTGAAACCTGAGGTTTTGAAGGCAAAATTAATTTTAGACAGCAAGTTTCCCTTCATATACCACCTAGTATTTGGCTTTTGAAATTGTATAGCGTGTGACCAATAGATCATTCTTCTCGTCTCGTCCTAAATTTTTTGAAATAGTCCTTTGGGAAAATCATCTTCTAAGAATTCTTCAAACACCCTTTTTCTACTTCTTATCTCAAGTACTTTTGTCTTATGGGTTAATTGTTTTTGCAGTGAATTTTACACATTTCTAAGAGAAGCAAAATTGGGATATGGGGGAGTATTATCTTTGATTTCCAGTTATTGCGCTTCAAAACAATTATAAGACAGAGATTTTACCAACTTCTTATTTTTTTTAGAATAAGACTGGATATGGAAGCCAATATTTTTTCTTCGATTAATGCATCCAGTAGATTAGTAAATATATGAAGCCGCCTTAAACTGACTTCATTTTATAGACCCACCTAGGTATGTTCCCACAATTAATCTGACTGGTAGCAACCATTCAAAGTCTTTTGCAGCTCTGTTGCCTGAGAGTTTGAGATACTGGGACTGGCATATGCAAAACATATGTTCTGCCATTAAGTTTATGGCCCCTCACTATATTGCAACATTCTAGGATTCTGTTCTGTAATACTGATTATTGTGCTACTTTTTTTGGTAAGATAGCCTTGAGTTTATTAGATAAAGCTTATATCAAAGTTCAGTAAGCAAGTATAAATATATGAAAAGAGGTGCACAAATTGATGATAAATTCTACATAATCATGCTTGTAGCCATTCCTTATGTGGATCCTTGATTGGGTATTTTCCTGGAGTTTGTACAGATAATCTTTCGTATTATTAATTCAGTTCTCCTCCTTAGAAGCATAGGCAGTTTTTTCCTCTGCTTTTACTTTACTGGTAAGTCTTTTCACAGCAGAGCACTCCACTGGCATCTGCATAACTTCTTATCCTTAATGTTAACCATCCTGGCAGTTTTATCCTCATTAGGTACATAGATTTAAAATCAATGGGATGGGACAGAGTGGCCCAAAACATCACAGTGCTTTCTAAATTCTTATAAGAATGATTTGGTTTCAGCTTGGTGGCCTATCCATCGCTTTGTAATCTGAATTGTGGTATCTGCTCTACCAGTCCAAGAATTGGCCCTGCTTCTGATGCAGTTCTGTTTGTTATGTGAAAGATAAGTCATCCCCCTGTCTCACTGAATTACTAGAAACAAATCTCTGCTCAGAAAGACAAAGACATACCCACTTGTCTGGTAGTATCATTGTTTCAGTATTATAAGCATCTCTCACTGGATCTATTGTCCAATTATATTTTTGCATCTAGTGATGGCAGTTGTGATTATAGAACACCTACATGGAAAGAGAAACATTATTTTTCTGACATAAGTTATGAGAGAAACTAATAGTGCTTTCTTTCTTGACCTGTCTTAATTCTTGAGTGGAAGGGTTTCCAGGACCTTGACAGTTCAGGTTTTGGAGCTCAGAGCAAAAGGGTAGAGCTGACTGCTAGCTCATCATGACTGCATATTTGGCCAATAAAAGGTATTTGAATTTGAATTTGACTGCATATTTGATGGCATCTTCTAATACTTCTGTGTGGTAACTATTACTCGTATCAAATGGAAATGGGAGGCAACTGTCTTGCATTAAGGTTCTACTTTTGGCACACAGTTCATATTTTGCATGTGATAAGTAGTCTATATATCTAATTCTCAAAATTGGCCCCCTGTGTGTGGATACTTATTTCTGCAGATCAGGGGCACATGGAGGGAAAAGAGATTATTCTGCACACTTGGGGCACTCTCCAGGTCAACAGAAAAATCTAAAAACTTTAAAAAAGGATATGGGGGATACTTAAATCCCCCCAAAAGCACAACAGCCTTTTCTGCTCATGTACAGAGAATGGACTTACCAAAGATGAGGAGCCTTCTCTCCCCCTCCTTGGAAAGCGACTGTTTTGAGCACGTGACTGCCCTTAGCAATGACTTTCCTAGTGACGAGGCCTTCACAGGCTTTTCCTCTTTTGGGAAGATGGTCGGAAAGTGGCGGGTAGCTTTGTGGCTGAGCCTATACTCACTTGGCCTCCCAGGCACTGCCACCACTGCCAGGCTCAAAGAGGAGAAGAATGAGGGGAGAAAGAAGGGGGAGGGGATTGGCTTGGGGGGGAGAGAGAAAGGGAAAGATGGGGGGATTTGTTTGGGGGGGAGAAAGAAGGGGGATGGCTTTTGTGTGTGTGTGTGTGTGTGTGTGAGAGAGAGAGAGAGAGAGAGAGAGAGAGAGCGAGAGAGAGAGAAGAGAAAGAAAGAGGGAGAGGGGGAGAGGGAAGGAAGCAAAGGCCTCCTCTCCGCAAGTTTCTTGTGAGTCGCCCCTTGTCTCTTATAAACCCATAAGCCCCAAGATTGTGACAGAACACATTCCAGGATACCAGGGTAGATCCTGCTTCTATCTTACCACTCCACTGAGCAAAGTTTGAAGGCTTCCTGCAGCCTAAGAATCTTTCTTTTAAATTAAGTGGATCTTCCTCTAACAGAAGAGATGGTTAAAGAGATGGCCAAGTGGGGCTTCTGCCCAGCAGGGTTTCTGATGGCCATTCCAGATATGATTGTCTATGCAGATTTTTAGAAAGTTTTTTCAGCAGCTGCTGCTGAAGCACAACATTTTTTACTGTATGATTAAAGATAAGCTGTCTCTATGTGAGAAAATAGTGTTCAAAAATATGTTAGTTTTAAAAGGCATCCTTAGAGATAACCTGACTCATTGAGATTTTGTGGTTGTCTCTGCCTCTTTTGGCAGCCATTTTGTGGTTACACCCACCATCCAGTGTCAGAATTCAACAGGCTTAAAGAGGTTTGGGACTCTTGTTGTAGTTTCTCTCATAATCTTGTATAGTTCTTCTTACACTCGTAGTGGTTGGCCCTTCACAATAGGACTGCCAGCCTCCAGGTGACAGAGATCAGTTCACCTGGAGAAAGTGGCTTCTTGGAAAGGTGGAGTCTATGACATTATACCTCACTGGGTCTCCCCCCCCCAATCCCCACCCTCCACAGGCTCCACCCACCCCCCAATCTTCAGATATTTTCCAACCTGGGGCTGGCAACCCTATCTACTTAAATTGTTCAGAATGAAAATGCCGACAAATCTGGAAAAGTTCAACTATTGTCTTTTAATATTTAATGATGTTTATTGTTGTAGATTAGTGCATGCTCATTTATTTGTATTGAATATGTGAGCTACCTCAAGAACCGTTGTTGGTTGAGAGTGCAGAGTAGGTGTATTTTGAATTAATAAATAAATAAATGGTACTTTGACATTTGGGTATACCTGTAGAGGGTTTCTGCCAGTTCTGAAGTTGTTAAAAATCTAAATTAATTCCACAATCGCTGTTTGCTTGTTTTTAGAAAAACTTCAGATCTCAGCTCCAGATTTCAAATATCTTCAAACCAGGCTATTAAGATCAGCTCTTGGAACTCCATCAAATACAGTAATTGTATTTGCTACCTCTTAAAGCAAAAATACACATTAGATTGTTGAGCTGTTCGAACAAACCTTTGCAGTTATCCTGAGACAGGACAAGCAGAAGTTGTTTTTCTTGGATGGCCTAATTTTAAAAGTGTGTGTGTGTTTTGTGCGTACAAGCATGTGTGGCTTGTAATTATGGCTTATTGTTCCTCTAGCAAGAATCTGTCTGAGACAAAAAAAAGTTGCAACTTTCCAGATAATTGACCTTTTTACCAAGATGAAGACTTAGTTTTGTATTACTAATTTTAAAGTTTCCTGCTGGTATGCTAAGCTACAAACATGAATGTGAATTATATCTAACGGATTTAACTAGTTTCACTGTTAGGAAGTCTTAATGCTGCTCATGCCACCTGCTGTTATTATTAACAAATGATGTAGAAATATTCTTTTTGTTTCCTTACTCTGCTGATGTGGCAATGGTGTCATGAAAGATACGGCTAGCTGTTTATTGAAGAGCTCAGTTTGAGGAAACTCTACGTTTCTCCCTAAATTATTGGCAAGATGAGGTCATTGGTCAGCCTTTGACTATTTGTTGGGAAATCTAGATTAGCAAAATACTAAATGAGTTGCTGACTTTGTTCTGCCCAGTTGTTTTGAGTGGTTGTGATATTGGAAGAGTCTGATGATTAATTTTCCTGCTTATGATTTATTGATGTTGTATTTGTCTATATTTGTACGGTTTTATTCCTTAGGGTCCATAGGCAGTACAAAATAAACTGTGTTGTTGAGTTTATTGACGTTAAAATATACATTTTCTGCTTCAAACAGATGACCTTTTGTTTAGGTTATGGGAACTGTGGGTCTACAGTAGCAGGACAAAGCCACACCAAAGATTCCTCCAACAGCTGAGCACCCAAGTGAAGCACTGTAAATGCAGTTTTTCATACCATTGTAGATACTGTCAGCCACAAATAACAGATACAGGAAAACTGTTACATTGAATTGCAAGGAGCCTTGTTGTGGCATGTTAAGGACTGATTGACTTATTGTGGTAGTAGACTGTAGTTTGGGAAAGCTTGTGCTGTGATCAATCTGCTACCTTTGAGGTGTCATAAGACCTCTTTTGCTTCGTTGCAACAAACTTAGCCTTCCCTTCTGAAATGCATCGTGTTTAATTCGTCTTATGTGCCAACTGAATTTATACACATGCATTTTTAACTTCAGAATTAAGATTCTGCCCTGCATATTACAAGGACATAAAAGTTATGTGTTTGTGTGTATATACTCCCAAGCTAATAAAATGATGTGCTCTTCAGAGAGGATGCTAGAAGTGTGTTGATAATAGCATGTGCATAGAGTTGGGCAAAATTTATGAATCAGGGAGGAAAAACAGTTCTATGTTCACAGACATGCAAGGCCAAGCCTAGAAGCTCTGTACAATGTTTCCATGTGCCTCATGAGCACCTCTGCCTGCCCCTCTGCATCTAGAACCCACAGTAAACCCTTTGTTCCCTCAAAGCACATATTTTTGAAAGCACTTCCACCCTGCCTTTCTGACATTTCAAGCCTCTAAAGTAGCTTTTGATCGAATTAGAAATACTTCATCATAATAAAAATAACAAAACCTAGAAGGAAAAATTAATGCAGCAGCAAAACAATAATTGCAAATATTGACAGTCCAGACTTCACAAACTTTAGAGAGATGTAAAGTCACAGCAACTTGAGAGAAAGAAAGATCTTTAGCAGACACCAAATGAAGAAGAAGAGTTAACTGGCAGAGACTGACCCAGAGAGAGATTTTGGAGTCATCGTAGATAACTCAATGAAAATGTCTAGATAGTGTGCGACTGCAGTAAAAAAGGCCAATGCTATGCTGGGGATTATTAGGAAGGGAATTGAAAACAAATCAGCCAGTATCATAATACCCCTGTATAAATCAATGGTGCGACCTCATTTGGAGTACTGTGTACAGTTCTGGTCACAACACCTCAAAAAGGATATTATAGCATTGGAAAAAGTGCAGAAAAGGGCAACTAGAATGATCAAAGGGTTGGAACACTTCCCCTATGAAGAAAGGTTAAAAAGCTCTTCAGTTTGGAGAAACAATGGCTGAGGGGGTGACATGATCAAAGTTTATAAGATTGTGCATGGGATAGAGCAGGTTGAGAAAGAGGTACTTTTCTCCCTTTCTCACAACACAAGAACTCGTGGGCACTCAATGAAATTGCTGAGCAGTTGGGTTACAACAGATAAAAGGAAGTACTTCTTCACCCAAAGAGTGATTAACACATAGAATTCACTGCCACAGGAGGTGGCGGCGGCTACAAGCATGGACAGCTTCAAAGGGGAATTAGATAAACATATTGGAGCAGAAGTCCATCAGTGGCTACTAGCCACAAGGTATAGATAGGAACTCACAGGCCGGGGCAAGTGATGCTCTGTATTCTTGGTGCTTGGAGGGGGGGGGCAACAGTGGAAGGGCTTCTAGTGTCCTGACCCCACTTCTGAAGACAAAACATCTGTAGGGTAGCTGTGGTAGAGAATCATAAAAGTTATACCATTGCTGACTAAGCTGTGGTATAACATTTGGAAGCTCACCACAACCCCCAGTGTAGTCCAGATAGGTGGACTAGAAGTTCGCTTCTAGTCAGACCTTGCAGAGAATTTGGCATAAAGCTAGACTGTTACAACAGGAAGGCATGTCTGTCAATGCCCAGGAGAGTGAAGTATAGCTAACATAAAGCCACATATTTGTGGCCTCCTGATCTGCTAGAATATATGCAATGTACGATTTTGAGCATTCACGACCCTGGTCTTCTCAGTGATTTATAATCTTGTTTTGTTTCATACCTAAATACAATGCTGCAGGTTTTCTGATTTTATTCCTTTGCATGGTTGGTGTCTGTGCTTGGTTACCTAGGAAACTGCTTCTGTGTGGAATTTGATTTGTTTGGCTGTCAGAGTTATGGCTGAAGTTTCAAGTGGAGAGTGGTGTGCATAGAGGAAATGTCTGCCAGTACAACTGTTGAACACTGGGAAGTTTTGGTTCAGTACACTATAGCAGGCAAAGTAGAAAGAAGTCAGGACATGTTGGATATGTGGTTTATCCAAGGCATTTTCTTTGTTACATTTTGGAATGTTGAGGTCATTAAAAAAATGTAGCAAGGCATATATCCAGCCATCTTTTGACTCTCCTAAATGTGAGGTATAGGATTGATCTTCCATACCCTTATTAGAACGAAGTTCAATTGAAATCATGTTCTGAGATTGGTCAGAGTTCAATTTAAACCCATGGTTCTTAACCAGGGCTTTCTGCAGGTAGCACATTACCTACCAGTAGAGTGCTGTCTTCTGCAGAGTATCTTGCACATTCCCTAGAACAGTATGGGAATATTTTGGTATGGTGACCACAAGTCCAAATTTACTTTGGTGTCCTAGAAGAACTATGACCTTGGCCCCCATCTATTCCAATTGACCAACATTACACAAAGGGTGTATGTGCCTCTCTATGAACCCCAACCTCCATCTCCTCTGCCAGCTAGGCCAGAGCTGGAGTTTGAGAAGGGATGCTCAGGGGGCTGCTGGGTTGAGGAGATACATGAAGATCATGGCAGCAAAGAGGCTGGCAGCAAGGGGCTTGGTGCAGTACATCCCTGACAACAGGTAGAGGGCAGTGAGTCACTAAAGGGGGCTCGGCAAGAGGTTGGGCTGCTGAAGGAGCAGCACCCAGAACAAAGTCCATGCACGCACACAGCTGGCTCTTTCTGTCCTCCCCTGGGTTTTCCATAGCGTGCTGAACAGCTCCCACCTACTCTTAGCTCCCCCCCCCTTCAGCTGCTACCATGAAATTATTAGTTGCTGGATGCCCCCCCCCCCAATTATTGTCACAAAGAGGGAGATGAGAATGTGAGAAGTTGGCGAGGAAAAAAGAATGAGATGGATGGAAAGGGCAGGAGCGGCCTGTGAACCACTTTGCAACCGAGAAGGCGCAGATAAACATTTGCTCTAGACCTTTATTTTAAAAAGCTTTTAGTTCATAGGATTTGTCGCCGTGCTGCTTCTGGTCCTCCTTGGCAGTCCATGTTCTGCTTCAAGGACAGAACAAAACTCAGTAACAAGCTTGGGGGGAAGTAGCTTGGGATATTTTTTTCATTACTCAGAAGTAGCTCTCATTTGTAGGCAAAAGAACAAAACACAGTTTGAGTAATTAAAGAAAAGGTTGGTTTTGAGCCTGAGACCCAGGCCAAATGGCCCTATTCTGTTTCCTCCGCCCACTGGCCTTGACTGTCCACCAGAATAGAGTCTCTGAGGTGGTTTACAATTCTGTAACAGACAGAAAAGAAGAGTAGGTTTTTATTACCCCACTTTTTGTCTACTTTAAGGAGTTTCAAAGCAGCTTCCCTTCCTTCAACAGGCACCTTTGAGGTTTGGTGGGGCTGAGAGAGTTCTGAGAAAGTTGTGACGGCCCAAGGTCACCCAGGAGGCTTCATGTGGAGGATTAGGGAATAAAACCCAGTTCTTCAGATTAGAGTCTGCTTCTCTTAACCACTAGATCATGCTGGCTCTTAAAAAAAAAAAAAGGTAGCACCCCCTGAGCTTAAATCTTCTACCACCCACTGAGTACACAGCATTATAATCAGCTATCCCCCAAGTTACAATTAAAAATTTAGGACACATAGACAGTAGTAACTTTATTTAGTGCATACAGCAACACACCGATCTCAGATATACATTTGATGATGCCCTTATGCCCCATGTCCACGAGCCAGCTCCTTAATGGCAAATTGGGTTCCTATTGCTGAATGCTACCTTTTTTGGGTGTGTGTGTGAGACTGTGGAAGAAATGTAGGATTGTAATCTAATATCTTCCTTAACTTTCAACAAGCAAGGCATGCTGTAAATAACAAAAAAATAAATAATAACCTCAGGGTGGAGTGACTTCTTCTCCATTAACTGTTAGAAGCCATTGCAGATGGGGGGAAAGGGCTGCCTAAAATTCAGAATTTTACACACACACCCAGTTCTAATCTATACCACCTCTGGATAATGTATGGCTCCCATTAAAAATGGCTGTTAAAATGTGATTTTTCAGTGTGAACTACTTGTGAATGTTCAGTTTAGCAGGGAAGGGGGGGCATATTGACGTAGAATAAATGCAGGTGGGTAGCCATGTTAGTCTGAAGAAACAAAACAAAGTTTGAGTCCAGTGGCAACTTGAAACCAACAAAGTTTAATTCTGGGTATAAGCTTTTGTGTGCATAACTAGAATAACTTATGGGAATTTAGGCAAAGGTTCCCAGTAGCCATATTGGTCCAATGTAAAATCCAAAGTAAAAAATGTATCCTTTATGAATACCAATCAAAACAGTATGCAAGCTTTTGAGTTCTCCAGAATTCTTCTTTAGGCTGGATGTTTGAAAAAGGGTTTGGGAGATGTTTTAAGACACAATTTTAAGTTGAGTATTGTGCAGAATATCAAGCAGTTGCTGGGTGGAACTGATATCACATGAATTCTTTGGTCTTCTGGGAAGAAGAAAGAGAGCACGTAAACGTCCAAAGGAATTTTTTTAAAAAAAGATGTATCAAGTGTCTCTTTAACACCAGACACAACACACATGTCCCTTTAAAGGCTGATAGCAGAGAGGAAGGTAGCAATCCACTGTACTGACAATGGGGAAAATTGCCATCAGCAAGTCACAGCTAACTAATGTTGACATCATAGTGTTTTCAAGGCAAGAGACAAACAGAGGTGGTTTGCTGTTTCTTGACTTCCTTGGTGGACTCCCATCCAATTACTAACTAGGGCCAACCCTGCTTAGCTGCTGAGTTCTGATAAGATTGGTCTAACCTGGGCCATTCGGGTTAGGGCCAATGTTCCCTCGAAGCTGTGGAGTCTTGTGAGCAAAAATTCTACTTTGTGAGCTCCTGGCATTAAAGTTGTGAGCGAGCGATTTGGCTACTGCATAAGTTAGCTTGCTCTGGAGCCCTCCTTCCTGAGCTGAGACAAAAATGTGTGAGCCGGAGGCTAAAAAACAGTGAGCTAGCTCACACTAACTCAGCTTAGAGGGAACACTGGTTAGGGCACTGACAAAATTGGAGATTAATTTTAGTTGATGCAAAAAAATTCAATGGAAGCCAATTGGTGTGATGTTGCCAAGAGTTCAGAGGAACCCGAACCCTACAGTTCTTTCCCTCCAGTGGAATAATCCCTCTCTTTATTGGCAATGGCTATATTCAGGAATTTCTAGAACAGAGGTTATAGTTAGCCTTGTCAGTCCACATCCAAAACCAATTTAATATCTTTTATTAAGACCAGCCAAAATAACGCTGAACAGTATGTGAGTTTATGATTTCTCCAGACCGTGCTAGAAGGTACCACACTTTTGGAGGGGCCTCATAACTAATAATGCTTCAGAAGTTAACATTCGTGAAAGGAAACAGCTGTTGTACCTCTTTTCCCCAAATATTTTTGAAAAGAATTGTATATGCATACTCATATGCATGTGTACCTACTTGCACAATTATTATTCAATGAATGACTAAACAATTATTTCCAGTTATCACCTCTGCTCTGATATCTTGCCAATCCTATTATTAGCTTATTTAATCAGAAACCTGCTTTTCAGTATGTGCTCACCCAATTTCCTTTTGTGTTTCATTTATTTAACTGCTGTTGAGATAATAACAAGAATCTTTTCGAAGGACTTGGAGCTCCTGTATGTTTTTATTTAATTTATCTCCTCGCCCAGCTTCTTTGACTTGTAAAAAAAAGCTTGCTGTAATTTATTAGATTTACTATTTCTGGTGCTTATTTAAGATGCATCTGAGCTATAGAAGCAAATCAATATTTACAGTGTATTAGTGCCACAGAGAATTTGAAGCTTGGCGATTAGAGTTCAGGGCTGTTTTATCCACTCTTCAAAGCAACCTTAGACATCAAACGCCATCAGCCCTCTTCCAGGAATCTGTGACACTGCACTGGGCCCGCACATGGCCTTCATCTCACATTTTAATTATTGAAGCTCTTCTTTGATAATTGGTAAAGGATGTAATTCTGAAATCCCTGCATTAAATAAACTAGAAAATTATGGCTAACAATCTTTTATTGGGGAATTTGTTCAATACATGCTATGTTTATTGTTGAGTCCCAGCTGGGGAACTGCAGGATGGGGAAGGGAATTCGAAGACAAAAAGGTGGTTTTTGTGACTAATTAAAGGACTGGGTGAGAATCCGCCGAAGTGGTTGTGGTGGACTGTTGTGGGAGTTTGTATATATGTATACTGTGCGATTGGTATTCTGGGCTTAACCAAGGGGCATAATAACCATGTATCATTAAAACTGTGGAATACACTTTAGATATGTTTAAGCAATTAGGCATTGTGATTGACTTTTGTCGGTTAAGTATGGATATTAGCATTAATCACTCACATATGAATATAGATTCATCCCACGGAGAGACTTCACGCTGGCAGTAGGCAGAGGTTTCGTACCATATCTTCTCATTAGCTGTGCGTTTAAATCTTTTGCAGGAGGGGAGGGGCCCATGAAACGTAGTTGGGAAGTAGTATTTAAGTGTCTCATTATACTGACTTCTGTGTTGATGAATTTAAAATGAGATTTTGGGAATTACAAGGTAATCAGTGAACATTATTGCCTTCATTATTTTTTATTTCTTTAGCTGCATATGAAAACGTGGGGTTTCTTTTTTAGGCAATTAATTCTTTCTTTTCTTTTTTTAAAAGAAAGATTAAAAACTTAGAATTTAGTGCCTGGTAGAGGAAGAATTGGTAAATGTTGATGAAGTGTCTCCCCCCCCCTTCTCATGAGATACTGTTGGATTTGAATTTGGGTTTCTTTATAGACATTTAATTCAGTATTGTATAAGTTACAAGGGGAACCCGTTGTTATAATTGTTGTTGCTCAGTCACACAGTCGAGTCCGACTCTTCACAACCCCATGGACCAGATCACGCCAGGCCCTCCTGTCTTCTGCCATCCTCTGAAGTTGGCTCAATTTCATGTTCGTTGCATCAGTGACACTGTCTAACCATCTCATCCTTTGCCGTCCCCTTCTTCTTTGATCTTCAGTCTTTCCCAGCATCAGGGCCTTCTGCAGTGAGTGCTCCCTTCTCATTTGGTGGCCAAAGTATTTGAGCTTCAGTTTCATTATCTGGCCTTCCAGGGAACAGTCAGGGTTGATTTCTTTTAGGAGTGACTGATTTGATCTCCTTGCAGTCCAAGGGACTCTCAAGAGTCTTCTCCAGCACCATAGTTCAAAAGAATCTATTCTTCGGCGCTCGGCCTTCCTTATAGTCCAACTCTCGCAGCCATACATGACTACTGGGAATACCATTGCTTTGACCATGCGGACTTTTGTTGGCAGGGTGATGTCTCTACTTTTTATCATGCTGTTTAGGTTCCCCAGCATTGTTGCTTGCTTTCTTGCATAACAAACCAGAATTCCAAATGATATGTTAATCCTGGTTTGGATGTCTGATGTCTGATTCTGACATCATGTCCAGTGACCATGAAGTCTTCAATGATTGTCAGGAATAGTAGAGATTACAGTGGTCAGTGAATAATAAATATTTTAGAGGCTATGCATCAACTTTAGAGGCCATAGGCTCCAACAGACCTATGCTTATGGGAAGTGGAGGAGATAGAATAAGTGCCAGGTGGTTTCTACTAATTGAAAGACACTGATCTTGTGTGAGCAGAAAGTGTCTAATGCAGGGGGAATGTAATCTGCAATGGAGGGTCACATCCACATTGGCAAATGGCACAGCAGATGGTATAACACCAAGCCAGAATGTTATATTCTGCTAAGGACGTAATACCATCCCATGACCTAAAATATTTAGATGGAGAAAGGAATCTAGGAGACAGAAATGAAAAATAGATTCCAATAATGGGTGACTGCAATAAAACTCATAGCAACTGCTGTCATTGAAATGTACTTTTATTGGGTAAGTTTACATTCAGGTTATAGCAAATAAGTTTTTGGGTCTGAAAGTTGACTATGCTTTATTGGGATCGGGAATCAGGCTCCTGGTCTTTGGTGTGGTCCCATTGGTGCCAGTGCTGAGTGTAAGGAGTCTTGGGGTGTTGCTGGATTCCTCATTTACTGTGTAGGCCCAGGTCACTTGGGTCACCAGATTGGCCTTCTATCATCTTTGGCTAATCAGGCAACTGGTTCCTTATCTTGCCTCCCCAGGACTTAGCTACAGTGATCCATGCAATAGTCACTTCCAGGCTTAGATTACTGTAAAACATTCTACTCAGGGCTATCCTTGAGCCTGATCCAGAAATTGCAGCTAGTGCAGAATGCAGCAGCACACCTGCTGATAGTAATGCCTGCACAGGTGCACATTCAGCTGGAGTCGCACCAGCTGCACTGGCTGCCGATCGAATACAAGATCTGGTTCAAAGTTATGGTTTTGACCTTTAAAGCCCTATGCAGCCTGGGGCCATCATAGCTGCAGGACTGCCTCTCCCCATATGAGCCCTAGAGAGAGTGCTCTCTCTCTCTCTCCCCCCCCTCTCTCTCTCCCCCCCCTCTCTCTCCCTCTCTCTCTCACACACACACACCCCGCCCTCCCCACTGGAACAGGCTCAGGACAGCTTACATTAAAATTATGCTCTTCTGACGTCCCAGGGGACATGTGCGTAGCCTTAACCAAGGCAAGGGCTTTTTCAGCTCTTGCCCTGACCTGGTGGAATATGTTCCCATTTGAGATCAGGGCCCTGTGGGACCACTTACAGTTCCACAGTGCTTGTAAAATGGAGCTGTTCCTCCAGGGCTTTGGTTGAGGTGGCAGGCATTGAACCATTGCGGCCCCCTGTCCATGACCCTGACCATGACACCTTTCCCAGTGCCCTTGCTGTTCTGCACATTACTTGGGGACTGGAATTTCTTGGGGCATGGGTTTTGGTTTTATCTGCTGCTGTTATTGTTTTATTGTTTTATTGTTTCTATTATTTGTTGGTTTTATGTTGTGAGCTGCCCTGAACCCACTCCTGGAGTAGGGCAGGGTATAAATATACTACTACTACCACCACCACCACTACTACTGTTAGATGTTGACCACAAATTTAGTATGTATATATGTGGAAGGTAATCCAGAAAAACAGTTCTGTTGCATTTGATTTCAAAAGAGGAAACTTCTCAATAATTTACTTCAAAAACAGACCAATATTTATTTAAATATATCAGAAGTAGGAAATCAGCAAGTGAGGTAGTTGAGCTGTTGAATGACAGAGTTATGGAGGGTTATTGAGGGAGGATAGGGCAGTTACATAGAAGTGGAATTAATTATTTGTATCAGACTTCTCTATGACTGAAGGTGAACTTCGTTTCTTGTTACTTCTAGGTCCAAGGCTAATGGACAAATCACAAATGAACACATCACTGATTGTAGATGACATACACTGGAGTTCTTTAAGATCTCAGATTTTGGTTTGCCCATTTGAGTTCAAGATCTCTCATTGAGCTTAAGTGTGAAATCATTCTAAAGAAATGGAGCTTAAAGTTAGAAGATAAGAAAATGGGCAGTTTAACAGAAGTTTATAAAACATACCTTCTGAAATGCCACTGAAATGTTGCCCCCAAAGTCTGCTGACTTGGGGAAC
Organism: Gekko japonicus; assembly: GCF_001447785.1. NCBI lineage: Eukaryota > Metazoa > Chordata > Lepidosauria > Squamata > Gekkonidae > Gekko > Gekko japonicus. The sequence continues at coordinate 1,336,685 of NW_015161410.1, forward strand.
CAGCGTTTGGTGAATACACACACCAGATCTGTATTAAGGGAGCTTTGCCTCTCAAAAGCATATACCCTAAAAATCTTATTGGTCTCTTAATGTGCTACTGGACTCGAATTGAACTGTTCTACTGCACACCAACACAGCTACCCTCTGAAAAGGTCTGTATTTGGCTCTGAAATTATGCAATTCAGGTTTACAGTCATGTTTCTTGTAATACCCACTGAAGCAGATAAACTGTGTGCTATGATCTAAGAAATAATAGATATTTCATGATATATGTGCCTAATTATTTTTCCCCTCAATTTTTATATTACATTCTGCCTCATTAGCGGAAAATGTATCTTTCCTAATGTGTTTTCATTCTCAGAACATCTTGGAATGTAATAAAAACGTATGGCATTTTAAGCAGGGAAAAGAGACAGTATAATGAAAGTAAAATGCATTTTTCATTTTTACTTATTTTTCCTGTTTCCCAGTAGTATGCTTGAGAACGTGCCGCGTTCTGTGTTCTCTTGGGTGCTGCTTGATGCCAAAGAGGTTTTAAAGACAGGAAATCATGCTGCTAAACAAATATTCAACATTGCAATATCCTTAGACTGTATAAACCCCTCATGGCTGAGATCATTGGTCCTCTGTTGGTTCTGTGCCAGCCATAACAAGCATTGCAGACCTGATTGAGACTCCTGAATGTTACTGTGCAAAATGCCTGAGAAAACATTGTGTTCCATTACTGTCGCTGTGTAGGTAGAGGTATCTTTGTCCCATGCCTAATATCTGTGGTACACATGTCAGCATCTTGTGCAGTATCAAGAGCTTTCATTGAAAAGTTGAAGGTTTTTTTAGCTGGGTCCTTACAGTTCCATTAATAGTGTGCAGTGTTCATGTTGACCTGATACTGTTCTTCATATCCTGACAGAAAGGGTCACTAACATTCCTAACACTGAAGGTCTGGATCATACATTCAGGCAGGATACTGTCTTGGGACAGTGGCATGGACACCATGCTTTTCACCATGCAGCATGAACATCAGATTCTTCAGAAGCTTGTTTTGAACAATTCCCTCTCTTCTGTTTTTTTTAAGAGAGACGGAAGATTATGCAAAGTGTTCAGAATGCTTTAGATATTCCAGTAATCCTTTTTAATTTTATAAACAGATATAAAGTTATAAATATGCAAACTGCATAAATACATCAAAGCATCCAATAGGGATGGGGGGGAACCTGAAATGTAAAAGCTATAGCATGTACTAAGCACAAAGTGCTTGATTAACACCTAATCTATAGGTTTGATTCCAATAACTAACAAATGGATACCATTTTTAAAACATATTCTTGCCTGTTACAGTTCTTTTTCCCATAGATACTTAACAGCTGTTGTTTTATTCACAAGCTTCACATGCCATGTTTTCTTACGCCATTCATGCATACTCAGTAATCCTTATCTAGGTGAAAGGGTTATCCATTGATGTTTAGAAGCAAAACACCTTATTTGAAATGTAAAATCCAGAGAGATTGCAAAATTCTTTTTTCTTCCTTCAAATAAATGCTATAGAAACAGCACTCAGGGGTGCTTTAGGTATGAATTACCTTTCCTTGTGCCAGTGGGTTGGAATAGATAACTCAGCGGAGTCCTTTCCAGTTCTGTAACGTCATGCTGTTTTAAAATATGTATTTCTACTTATAGGGGAAAAAAATACCTTCAATCTTAGTTTCTTTTATCTCTTCAGATATGCCTCTTCACGTCCGGCGCAGCAGCGACCCTGCATTAGTTGGTCTCTCAACATCCGTCAGTGAGAACAATTTTGTTTCAGAAGAGCCTTCACGAAAAAACCCCACAAGATGGTCTACGACAGCAGGCTTCCTCAAGCAGAATGCTCCTGGGGGTCCCAGAAGTCACGAAAGAAAGGTATTATTCTTTTCCACAACACAGAAGAAAAAGACATTTTTAGCATTATTGCTTCATTGCAAAGCCCGCAGTTGGGAAAATATCATTTTTCTTGTTTTATGTTTGTGTTTTCAATCCAGAGTCCACACTGCCAGTTTTAAAGTGGCTTAAAGGTTGACATGAAAACAAAAGCATTCTCAGACTCCAATAATGCTCTCCTAGACCAATAGCATATATGGATATCCTCATTTTCAGAGATACTCATGTACAAACACATGAAGTGGCCTTGTACTAAGTCAGACCATTGGTCTTTCAAGTAATGTGTGCTCTTTTTCACATTGTCTACTGGCCGGTCCCTTTATCTAGAGAAGCTGGGGATTGAAATGCATGTTGAAATGCATGTTTTATGGCTATCTGCCCAGTGATTAGTTGCTCTTTGAAGTCAGACAACTCTGAAAAATGATGAAGGATAGTGGGCTGGCATCAGGAAACATCTTTCAACAACATAATCCCTACATGAGTCTCAATTCCTTTTCAGGTGACGTTTTCAAGAAAATGAACATTCATGGGGGTGAAAGGAGGGAGTGGGATCATGATAGCAAGGGGCTACCCTTTGCATTTTCAATAAGAAATGCGCATAGGTTCTGTGCACATTTGTATATTTCTCTGTGTGACTGGGAACCCTGAAAACAGGCTCCCCAGCATTGGAAGGAGAATTCTGTGTACGTATACTTGCATATGTGTAGGACCGATACGCATTATACCGATGTATGCTTTCCAGTAAATGAGCATGGGTCATGCAAAGAGCTTGTCAATCCTGCTATGTGCATGGGTGTTAATTTTACCTGAAAAACTGAAATGCCTTGTCCTCTCACTCCTGTTCTGTAGTCACTCACAGTTCAACTCATATTTTTCTTTTCACCAGTGAACATGAGATTTAACAAAAATATGGTCTTTGTAGTGCAGACGTTGACCATTTTCTGTTTAATATGGTATCACTTTGTTCATTTCATTAGCCTCTGGAGTTATGAAGGGGTCTTCCATGACTCACATTCATTTCAAGTGCTCCAATTGATAGCCAGCACAGGATTGGCTCTTCACAATGCTTATTTGGTGGCCCTGCGTTTTATAGGTGACAAAAATCAACACTGGTGGATAGATGTGGATTTCCTGAGTGTGATTCTTCACAACTGTCTACCATATATGATTGCCTGCTAGAATCACATCTTCTGTAGCAACAGAGGAAATATGACAAAGGTCAGCAGGTGGAGGCTTATGGGTCAAATAAGATGCCTCTTGGCCCTGTGGTTGCCAAAATGGATTCTGAACTGGTGTGCTGAAAGTGTTATCAGTGGTAACAAAACTTACTGGTGGTTGACTATAGGAAGTGAGAGTTGACCAGCTGGCCCACCAGCCTCCCGAATTTTTCAAAGTTGTCCCATTCTGAAGAAGGGCAATTGCTGCTTTGGATCATGGGAGGTAAACATTGGTTGGATTAGATCTGACATCTGTATTACTTGCTTATTTTGTATTGGTGGACAACCTGATTACTGTTTGGGCCTCAGTATATGTAAATATAAGTGTAGGCCCTGGTTTAGGGTTGCCAGGTCCCCTCGCCGTCATGGCGGGGGGAGTTGGATGGCATTCTGGGGGTGGGAGGGACATTGTCAGGTGATGTCCTGGTCTGATGATGTCACCTGTAAGTGATGTCATTATGTCAGTGATGCCGCACATGACACCCTGATTTTGGGGCAAAAACTATATATTTTTTAACTTCAAAACCATAGAGTTTGGTCCAAAACCAGAGCATTGGCACACACTGTCAACAGCATGATGAAGTTACTTCTGGGTGATGTCATTTTGTTGGGGACGTTGCCCAATGATTCCCCTATTTGGGGGTGGGTAAACTCCGCTGGGACCTGGGGGCTAGCAACCCTACCCTGGTTTGTGGCATTGGGGTTTTTCTTTGTTTTTAAAATCGCTATTTCATTGTAGCTGCTTGTATGAACCCTGGTCTTTGAGAATGTCTGTCAGCAGCAGGCCATGATATCTCTTGGTTCTCCCATTTTAGTATAACACACAGCGGTTCACAGTCTTCTCTTAGAGAACTGTAAGCTTCTCAAACACCAAGGAAAAGCATGCAAAGCATTCCATCATATTAAGTTCCAAGACAGTGATTCACAATGTGTAGTATTTTTTCCTGTAATCCCCCCCCCCGAATTCAATATCTCCACATGAGTAAGGCTGGTGACTAAAGAAATCAGCATGAAGCTTGTTTTCCTATATACCTTTATTCTTAAACAGAGGATTTTAAAGGCATTTCCCCCAGTTTTGTTTAGTCCCCTTGCTTTGCTTCTTCTGACCTAATTCTGATGTGAAAATACTTTTTTAAAATAAAAAGAGGTTGATATTGCTTCATCTTCAAAGAAATCAATTCCAGATTCATGCTTTTGCTTCTTAGTCAATGGTGGGAGGTCTTTATTTTTACTTATTCAGAAAGTTTTTTAATCTATATATTATATTTATAAACTTGCTTTATCTTGTGGATTCGAGGTGTCATTATTTTGTGGGTTCAGGGTATTATTCTAATGTTACCAATCTCCGCCTTTGTCTTTAAGTGTTAGATCAGTGATACTCCCTCTGCGGCTTGTAGAGAGCCACATTCACAGTTTCCATTAACCCAAAGAGGCACATCTACTTCCATCACTGGTGTGAAGTCTGCACCTCAGGGAGGCAGCTCCGGTGGCTATTTCAAGGTGGAAACTACTTGCCAATCAGAAGCCTTGCTGGGCTAGGACCTTGTACATTTTTATGAAACACAGAGCAGGGGGCACACTGGGGAACAGTACTTAGAAGAGCAACAAGTGGCATGTCAAAGACTCACTTGTGGCTCTAGAGCTACTATCAGTATATTATGTTTAAGTGACTTAAGGACAATATGCTAAAATCGGTGGTGATGCTCAAATCTGTATCCCTAGCTCTGTCCGCCACACTGTTCTACCTTGTCAGAAACATATATCCTTCCAACCAAGCCCTACCTTAGATCCTCACACATTAATATTGAATGTTTGACCAAGGTTATCTTTCCTGAAAGACACTACTGAACCCAACCTCTGGGTCTGCATCTAATGGACTTGTTCGTGATTGGTAGGGATCCAGTTTCATGGTTTGGATTCACTACAGTAAATCCTTCTAATCTGCTTCTTCTTAGTATTTTCTTTTCCCAGAATAGAGCATGCCCTTCTTCTGTTGCTATAATGTACACTCAGTTTGAGTTCCCCTCACATTCTCTGTCCCAAATATAATCACATGCCTAAGCTGGTTTAGTGGGAGTATTATTTATATTCCACAGATCCCCCTGAGAAAGCTCAATGTGAAACTCAATGCAAAAGCTCAATATTAATATTTTGAATAAAAATTTCTTCCCATTGCACCATTGTTTTTTCTTCATGTCTGGATGGTACAATGCATGGCAGATTGCTTGCTATCATTATCTGTTGCAATCAGTACAATAGAAATACTGCAAGTGTAAAGTCCATTTGTAGGGCTTTTAATGGGATTTAGGAAGTATGCATTTTTAGAGTGGAGTGGGGTTATATGGGGTTTTATCATATTCTGTGCAATGTAAATTTGAATTTATAATCTCTCCTGAGCTTTGGTAAAGGCAGGGTATTTCAATTAATACATAAATTGTTTGTGTTGTGGTGTGCCTAGGCTGTTGGGTTTGGAGAAGCCCTGCCTCGAAGCACCTGATTTATCCCAGACATCATTTTTTCAGTCCTTTTAAGATTATTGGAATAACCCAACCGATACCAGCCTGCACTAGTTTAAGAAAGGTGATGGATAAATATTTCTTGGCATGCAATAAACCAGTTAGGTTAATAAGGATCTAATCTGAAGACTGGTGGCCTTGGAAACCTTTTCATTAATTTTGAATGAACAAAGAAATAAAGGATGCTCAAATCTAGTAAGTCTGGTGTATTGGAAGTAATGCAGTATATGCAGTATAGAAATTTAAGTGTAAACAGCTCTGTGAGGGATGGTACTTAGCATGGAGCAACTACATATGAGAGTTTCCAGTTACTATTTGTTGGCGATTAAGCAACATCTGTCTTAAACGTAGGCTCCCATCTCTTTGCATCATTAGCTGTTGAGCATGTACTTACTCTTGATTTTACTGAAAATATTTGAAGTGCACTGAAGCATCACATCGCTGGAAATGAGCAGGGTGACCAAGATGAAAAGGAATCCGATTGATCTAGCATAGTGATGGGAAACTCAAGCACAAGGGAACATTAAATCAGGAAAATGGGGAGGAGTAATGTAGGCGAGTACAACAGATATTGATAATGTATCTCTTCAACGTTTATTTTCCTACATGCCATCGGCATTAATCATTTGAATGATGGCAGTCCCTGGGAACTGTAGAATCTGACAGGCAGGTGTGTTACAAACATCTGGCAACCAATACAGAAGCAGCTGATGTCATCATTCACTTTCTGAAACTTAAAAAAAATGTTTATTTTCAGTTTCCATTGACTGATTTTGCCACTTTAATGTTATAGAAGACGTTCTGTAGAGAATGTTAGTTTGCTCTTCTGTACCAATAAGTGCTGTCAGTGCTCTTGCCCTTCAAATACAGATTTTGAATTCCTTGTCAACAAATTATTCAAGATAGACCAAGGACCAACATGTCAACAGCCCAGGCTCATGGGGGCCCCTTTAAATTTAGAGACCCAGTTTGGTGTAGTGGTTAAGTGTGCGGACTCTGATCTGGGAGAACCAGGTTTGATTCCCCACTCCTTCACTTGCACCTGCTGGATGACCTTGGGGAAGCCATAGTTCTGGCACAGCTGTTCTTGAAAAAGAGCAGTTTCTGTCAGAGCTCTCTCAGCCCCACCTACCTCACAAGGTGTCTGTTGTGGGGAGGGGAAGGGAAAGGAGCTTGTAAGCCGCTCTGAGACTCCTTTGGGTAGTGAAGGGCTGGGTATAAATCCAGTCACTTCTTTCTTCTTCTCTCTAGATAGTGGCATCCATTAGAAATTGTTCCTTTGCACAATAGCCCATGATTCAACATTCAACCACAGCCTAACATTTTGTTAGGGTTTGCAGTGATGCACAGTCAGGTTCATTTTGTACAGTGGAGGTACTTCATTTGTTGAGCAATCAGATTTAAAGAGACCAGCATGTATTGGGACAAGCTCTGGTCAGAACACTGGGGGTCATATATTTATATGTTTAGTTATTTCTCATTGTAGGGAAGAATATGGACTAGGCTTAGAAGTGGAAGCTTTTCTGAGAACTGGAAGCATTTCCAAGGAGTGTCAGACTGCAAGGCCTATTTCTGTGAGAAACTCATGTGTTTTTTTTGTTTTGTTGTTGTTGTTCATAATACACTTTCTACTGACTCTCATAATCTAGACTGGGATCCCCAACCTTTTTGAGTCTGTGGGCATTTTTGGAATTTTGAGAGGGAGGTGTGAGCACCATCCTAAAATGGCTGCCACAGGAGGCAGAGCCAAACAGAATACCTCTCTCCTCATAGCTCCTGAGAAGAAGGAAAGCCTGAAGGGGAAATGGAACCACACATCGCAAAGGAAAGTCCAAGTGCTTACCAGACATGATGTTTCCGTGAAAAAACCTTTCATTTGAATGAGAGCAGCAAAAAAAAAAACAAACCCCCCCCCCCAAGCCCAGCATTACAATGTCCCCATCCACTTTCTGAAAAGCTTGGCAGGTACCAAGGGAAGCCCTGGTAGGTTGCATGGTGCCCACGGTACCATGTTGGGAGAATCCTAGATCTTGAGCCAGCATGGATGTAATGTTAGCTGGCCATTAATTAGGGCTTGTATCCACACAGGGTTGAATATTTCAGTATTGTAATAATTCAGCTCTTGGGTTTTCCATTGTGGACAACAAATCCATTGTGGACAACAGCTGCATCCAGGTGTACATATGGCCTAGGATTAAAGGACCAGGTAGGATATGGGGCCCTTCCTCCCCTCCTTTTCCCTCTTGCTAATTAATTCTATGTGACTGTCTCTGTTCCTTCGTCAAATCAGAGTTGTGAAAATTATTTTTTGCTAGGATGGTGGGTATATGTCTTTGTTGGTTTGATGTAAAGTCTCCCAAACAACAGTTAGCTAAAAACACTAAGCTCCAAGGTGGTGATCACAGGTGACTTGAGACTCCAGTTGCAATCTCGCTTCTGGCACCAGTTTGCTTGGAAGAATTTGAGATAGAAAATAAACCCAGAGTATAAAGTTTATAATACCGTGTTCACATAATGCATTAGAAAATTGGCAAGGATTCAGGTAGCAGCTTCAGGCATGCCTGAAGGCTTGTGCACACCCAGTGGGATGTTTCACTCTTTTTCTTTCAACAACAGAGCCCCTTGCCAGATTACAAATTGCTTTTGAAACTGTCTGCCTTTCAGAAATGATTTGCCATAGGGCACAGAGAATGCTCTGCAAGAGACACGTGGCCAGATGGCCTTGCCCATGTGCCCCTCTGTATGCATAGAGTGATGAACGTAGGAGTAGGCGACATTGTCCCTGTAGAATATCACTGTGTACCTGCATGTGTGTATCCACTAGATTTAAGATATAGGTAAGCAACTCTTCAAAACAGTAATTTAACTATTTCAATCCAGAGACCTTTAAAATAAACAAAGGTTTATTCAAGGTATGAGCTTTCATGTGCAAGGCTATTTAAACTGAAGTCTTTCTCATGTTGTCAGAACATATCAGTCCACTTTTTCTGATTTATCAATGAATCTGTGCAAAGCAAATATTTGATCTGCTACTAGCAGCTATATGTTCCTTCTATCTATCCATGTCTTTCTCCAAGAAATATAGGGGAGTAAACAACAATCCCCTCCTCCGTTTTATCAGCAAAATCGTGTAAAGTATATTGGTTTGCAAGAGTGACTGGTCCAAGATCACACAGTAAATTGTATGGCTGAGTGAAGATCTGAATCTGGGTCACATCAGTCTTAATCTGGTACTCCGAAAGTTCTTTGGACCCAAAATATAATACATATAATCAAACCTTGGAACCAGCAAGAGGAGAAGTGTCTAGGGTCAAGTTTAGAATGCATGCCTTTACAGTTAACATGTATAAGGATGGAAAAGGTTCTGGTCTTTGAAAGCTCATTCTGCAATTAACTAGTTAGTCTATGCTTCAGCAGATTAATATGGCCAAACTTTTGTTAACAAAACAATAAAGGTTTTCATACCAAAAATATTTTTGAGACTGCATTCTAAATCTGAGAATGCTGTCAATTTTGAAAACACTTTTGCAGTATTGAAAATAAGAAAATGTTATCTAATCAAACTGTAATTGACTCTGTTGCCTGGTTTTTGTTAAAAAATAAAACTTTTTTTTCTTCTAAGTATCCTTTAAGGACTTGTCAAATGAAATGTGGAATTGTTCCTTGCAGAGAATGGGATGATGCATTATAATTGGTGAATTTATAAAGCTGTTAACGTGGATAGTTAATGCAGGGAAATGAAATATGTATGCACCTATAATAAGGCAGACTCACATTAAGAAGAATCCACTATGTGTAAAAATATGTCCTGTGGAAATTGATAGATAATCTGCTGTCAGCATTTCACTTGGGGGATAATAGAGTTGAAGCAAAACGTACCAAAGCAGACATAAAAATAAAATTAAAAGAGCATGTATGTATGTCGGAGAGTTTATTATCTTTTTACTTGGTGTATGGGGATCCATAACTTCCATATCAAAGCAAGCAGTCCAGCCAGAGAAATGAAATTTAAACCCTGATTTTCAGTACAAATGTTAGTGTAGCTAGGTTTTGAAACTGAATTACTGTCTAGTTCTCAGTGAGGGTTGTGTTTTGTTTTGTTTTTAGTTTTTAATGCATCTCCCCAATAAGTGCCATTTTATGTTTTTGCATGGTTTGTTTTTGGACCAGTGTGGTATAGGGAGCCTTGCTCTGCAACTACATCAGCCTGTTGAGCAACATCATATAAAATTGTGGGTAGGTGGGAAGCTCAGTGCTCCTCTAAGATCATCCTTCCTCTGCCATCAAGAGCCTGGAGGAGTTGCTGATGTTCTCACTCCTGCCACCACTTCTTTAGAGGTAGCCATAAACCAGCCCCGTAGCCAGGGAATTTGGGGGGAGGGGGCCTCGGGGGCCCCACCACCTAATTAAATGAAAGCACAGTGCAGGTGGTAAGTTGGAGCACTTTGCGGGCAGCCTGGGAGGGAGGGGGTCCAGAAGAAATGCTAGGGGGCCGGGCCCCGTGGGCCCCATGGTAGCTACAGGCCAGCCATAAACTATGTCATAGCTGACATAACTTAGTTAGTTCAGTGCAGGCTTCTTTCAGAAACTGTTAGCTTTGGATGGGAGGGGAAAGAAATTGGCCAAGCTGCTTGTTTACATACGTCACAACCTAAGCAAATATGGCGTCCTCCACATCTGAAAAAAACAAAACAAAAATAGAGTATAGACAGGAAAGTTTAGGCTTTAATTCTGTATTTGAGAGCTAAAAATGGCCCCTACTACATGCTGCCTCTGCCTGAGCTGGACGTCCCCCATACCATAAATGGCAAATGCGCTAGCATAATAGCCTTACAGTGTAACCGTAAAAAGAGTTGCACTCTTCTAAGTCCATTGAAGTGATTGGATTAAGAAGGTTATCTCTACTTTGGAGTCCACTGTCAGACAGTAGATGCACATGGAGAATATAAACTGAAAAAGGGAATGAGAGCAGATAGTGAAAGGGGCCAATGGTGGATGAACTTCCCCCCCAAAAAAGTATTAGGGGAGTGTAACAGGAAAAGGTGAGAAATGTGCCCTAGAGACAGAGGAGTGCCATCCACCATCAGGGGCTGTACTGAGGGAGTTAAGAGCTGACAGAGACAAGTGAGGTGGGAAAAATGGAGTTACAAATCAGGTTTTGAGGGTTAGTTTAACAGGGGTGTTAATATTTCTCTCTAGTTGTATGTCCTTTCTAAATACATTTAGTACTTGTTCATGTTTTAAAAGAAATCATCTTGCACCTGTCAGTTTTACCTCAGTGATTGTTCAGGCTGGGGGGGGGGGTGTTCTTTCTTTTTACTCACGCCAAGAGCTATGAAGCCAGTTTATAGTCTCCTCTTCATGTTCCCTCTAGGAACCCCGGTGCAGTGGGGTAGGCGGGAAACTGAAATAGTGACAGAAGAGAAAAATCCTGTGGGGTGGTGGTTAGTCCCCCCAGGTTATCTATCACAATGAGATTAAAGGAAACTGGACCACTTGGAGAGCCAAGCGAACCACTTTGAGAACCAGCATAAGGCCTTAGTCCAAAGTGGCGAGAGGATCATGACAGCGGGCAAGACCGAAGATCTTAAATAGACTCCTAATTGAGTTTCATCTTGGCTGCATAGGGTTTTGAGAACAGATATAATGCAGATGGATGATTCTGAATTATTGTTTAAATAAACCAGCGGTATTTCTTGTACTGTATGGTAGCTTTCTCTTTAAAATGCATCTGGGGGAAAACAAACGGATGTCTCTCTTTATTTTTTTTGTCTTATTAAACCTACCAGCAGGATTAAAGCCCAGCTCCTGCATTGTAATTACACTACATCAATCACCATATGCTGTTTTGTTTGTTTTGCATTATCTTTATTGAGATTTTACTGTGAGATTAATGAGTGGAGAGTGTATTGGGGGAAAGGAATTCTTCAGAACTCTGGGGGCCCTGGAAAGAAACAACAACTCTGCACACCACCCATTATAATTCATTGTTTTGCATATGTCCACACTGAACCAAACATCATTTCTGATGCTGGCTTTCACAAGCAAGAAAAATTGACATTTTGAATTTCAACTTGGTTCAGGCTCTTCAGTGCTGAGTGTCTGTACAGAACATTTGTTGCTTAGCTGAAAAGTCATTAATCACAGCTGACCTAGGGATGGTGCAACTTTTAAAGTTCCTGTAATTAAATATATTATATTAAATATATAATTAGGGAGCTGCGGTGGCTCAAGTGGTTAAGACGCTGAACTACAGGCTGTGGAAGGTCGGTAGTTCAGCAGTTCGAGACCCGAGTGTGCCGCAGGACGGAGTGAGCTCCCATCTCTAGTTCCAGCTCCTGCCAACCTAGCAGTTC
>NW_015161410.1:1348728-1369006 GCF_001447785.1 Gekko japonicus
CCTTGGTGTTTAGTCATGCCGGCCACATGACCACGGAAATGTCTTTGGACAGCGCTGGCTCTTCGGCTTTGAAACGGAGATGAGCACCGCAACCCTAGAGTCGGATTTGGCTGGCTTTCGAGCAAGGAAACCTTTACCTTTACTAATTAAATATAGTGCTGCTTTCTGACTGCATTGCTATCGTGATAATCCTTTCTGCATCATAGATTCGTTCCATTAATATATCTGTAGAGACAAAGCATTTTCTGAAGGCTTTCAGTGATCAGAATGTGTAACGGATAGTCATCTTTTTACACATGTCTCTCTCGTAGGTGCAGAATGTAAATAATCAGGTCCCCCATTTTCCTTGCTTGGATGTGAAGGGAAATGTTTCCTCCTTCCTGCCTTGTCTTTCTGATGATACGAAATTAATTTTCTTAAAAATATGTTTTCTGTTTTACTATTCTCTCTCTAGAGTTGCCTGAAGGGTTGATCTGCTTTGGAATGGTCTTGTAGCTCTGTGCTGGTTTTCTTTATGATTGCCTAAATCAAAGATAAATGGAGCTCTGGTATTGTGCTGATGGAGCCAGTTCCTGGGTTAAAGGATGTCTCATGGCTGACACTTGTCTTGTCTGCTTTAGTTTGCAAGGTCGTGGCTCTGAAATCATCTGGAAATAGGCAGTGTGTTAAATTGCACTGTAGAATGATAAAATAAACTGAGCCTGCCCAGAGGGGAAGAGACACTGCCAAGCAATGGTGTCCGTCTCTTTTAATATATACAAACACTTGTAACAAGTCACTCGCTGACGGACACAATTAGTCTCCATGTTCCCATTATAGAGGAAGCCTTGAAGAACCTGCGTGACATGCTGAGTAAAGAGCATTTCCTCAGACTGGCCTTTGTCTCAAAGGTCATAAAAAACTGTTAGGTGTTCTCCCCCCCCCCCCCCCCTCTCATTTCAACTGTTCTTGTTAGTGAAACCTACAAATGTAAGTGGCGAGCAGTTTTTATTTTCCTTCACAGAAATACCTTTTCAGCACATTAAAATCTGTTTTGGTAAAATGCAGGACTGGTAGTTCAGCCCTCATCTCATTGGTTCTATGGTTCATTGGTTAGATAAAATGATGCTGAAGACAGTTAGTCAAAGGCTAGCTCATCCCCACATAGTAAAGTGGGAGTTAGCATTCTAGTCCTGGCCACAGAATATGTAGGAGAAGATACCCTTTGAAAATCTTGCCTCCTCTCCCAGGTGCAAACTCTGAACCCATTCCTACTCAAGCAGTACAGATACTGAACCTGCTCACGTTAGTCATGCCATCTTGGGCTTGTGTACTTGCCACAAATATGTTTAAAATATTCCATCCTGCATCATCCATACTTTTCTGCTCTTTCAAATGACTTTCTAGTCATTTGGTGTGGTGGTTAATCTGGGAGAACCGGGTTTGATTCCCCACTCCTCCACTTGCACCTGGCTGGATGACCTTGGGCAAGCCATAGTTCTGATAGCTCTCTCAGCCCCACCTACCTCATAGGGTGCCTGTTGTGGGGAGGGGAAGGGAAAGGAGTTTGTAAGCCACTCTGAGACACCTTTGGGTAGCAAAGGGCGGGGTATAAATCCAATCTCTTCTTCTAAAAGCTCATTGATTTTTAAAAAAGAAATAATTGTCACTATAGCAAAACTGTATGAATCACATTTTTCATAAATTCACTTTGTTAAAGTACAAATATTTAGATTTGAGTCCAGGAGCTCCTTAGAGACCAACAGCAGGGTATAAGGTTTCGAAAGTCAGAGCTCCCTTTGTCAGAAACCAAATATTCATTAAAGTATTATTTGGTATAAATTGAATGGTAAATCTCTCGTTAAAAACAAATAATTAAACCTCTTCCTTGTACATCGTATCAGATGATACAGCATATCTAGCCATAACAAAAAGAAGAAATTTTGCTTTCTGAACACCAAAGGTATAAAAATCAAAGTAGGAAGGGAGCTTAACAGAATCTCTAAGTAAATGAACTACTTGCCTTAAAGGGCTGTGAATTACCGTGCTGGCACCTTAGTGAAGTAGAGATCTCAGCTACTTCTTCTGCTTCATCCTCAAACCAGATTTTGGCTTCAGCTTGTTTTCTCCTTACCTCTTCTTTCCTTCCTTCTTGCTGGCATATCTGCATGAGATTCCTGACTATGGTACTGAGATAAAAAGAAACAGATATTTGGTCTTTACATTGTACCATGAAATCCAAATGCAAAAAAAAAAAAAAAAGTAGTGCAAGAACACTTTACTTGCAGTTTAGAGTGGGACAAATCCATATTAAATTATTCATTATGATATAGCATAGACTTGGCAATCATTATCTATAATGCCTTTAATCCCAAAATGAGATGGAAAGGGGGAGGCAAATGCATAATCTTAGGACACATTGCCTGTGTAGATGCTACCAGAAACTTTTAACTGTACACTAATAGTCAAGATGCTAAAACAGTTTGCAAAACTGTAAAGCTGTTCTCCTTAGAAATATATGGACCCCCCGCCACCTTCTGATTACCATGCTTATTGTCTGTTGCAAGTACAGCAAAAACACATTATCAGATTATCTTGGGGGGTGGGATTCAGCAGGGAAATCGCCACCAACTTTGAGTACTGCATGGCTTCAGAATTCTTTTAAAAGTGCAGCAAAACCTGCTTTGGCAAAGCAATGCTTGTAACCATTGTGATCTGACAACTCTAGCATGAATCATGATCAATTCCCATTACGAATATTACAACACCCCACATGCCCATAGGCATCCCAAGGTATATGTAGAAAATCTTTTTCAGAACTGGAGCATTTAATTGTAACCAATGATCCATGTCAGTAGCCCCTCTTGTGAGGCTCTCAGCTGCAGCTCTTGAAGTAATGAGAGTTTTCTTTTTAACCCTGGTGGTCACCTTAATTTAAAGAATTTCCATGGGTTTCCTCTCTTATTTCTCCACAAGCTATGTGGAGGATGAAGGCAGTGGCTTGAGGTAGCCCCTGTTAGTTATGATGAGCTGAATACAGGCGCCTTAATTAACTGAGGTGAACCTCTTTCCCAGTAACAGGGTTTTTTTTAGCTGGAATTGGAATAGGGTTAAGAATCCCAGCTACTTGGACAGAAACTAACACCAATTTTTACAGTGCATACATTCAAACATTATGACACATTGGACTAAGTTGAAGAGCTCTGTCTCCTCATTGCCTGCAATTTGCAGTGGAAGGGAGCCAGGGAGAATACAACCCAGCAATTAACAAGTCCATTGCAACCTCCATGCCTGCTGCAGTCCAAAATTTATTTATGTTATTTATATTTATTTATGTATTTATAGTCCACCTTTCTCACTGGCACTCAAAGTGGATTATTCAGAGTCAATAAAATCAACAGAATGAGACATCTGTTAAACAATGGAATAGGATTTGGGTAGTAGAACCAACCAGAATTCTAAAATAACAGAACTGAAGCAAAGCACAAGTGTTAACATGACACATTAAATGAAGGGAAATTATACAGTAGGATCCAATTTACAGCAAATTATACCCAGTAGCACAGACCTGCAGTCTTTAATAATTTATCCAAGTGACTTTGTGAATCGTTTTGTCCAGTTCTATCCTACTGCCCGCATTGAAAAGCCCTAGCTTGGTTTTGCATAGTACATGGAAATGCTGCTGCTCCAGGTGTGCGGGTGCACAGTGGACATCCAAGAAAAGTATCAGGAGTGTGCGGGGAGGGGGAGCTGCAAAAAAATGCCCCCCTTACACTTGTGAAAATTCTTCAGGGGATCCAAGCAAGTGTTATTATCCCACTTTCCCATGCAAAATCTCCAGAGTGGCTTCTAAAACTCTTAAAATTCTAAGGAAAGTAATACAAATTAGTCAAAATTTAAGCAACCACAACCACCGCAAGTCAATAAAATTCTCTCAATCAAGGGAATAAAAGGAAAACCAGAAGTAGCAGTTGTTGTGCTCAGCGAACCAATGAAATGTGACAAGTGGTGTTGTAAGGGAGCTCTTTGAAACTTAATGCAGCATGACTGCTTTGTGTGGGGCAGCCTTGAAGCACGAACACCCATCACTCTAATTTATTTAATCAGTGGGTTCTAATTTGCAATTGGTATTTACAGTCCACTTTTCCTCTTTGGTATACAGCAACATAACCTAGGTTGGCAGCAGTTATATGTAACTCTGGCCCTATAGAGCATTGGACGGGATGATGAAATGGGAGGGGATGGGATGGGTCTGTGGCCTCTTCCTGCTCCCTCAGTGCTAGTTTTAATTCACATATCTGCATCAGTCCCTGGCAAGCCAACCAATTTTCGTAAGTGCAGCTATTTTATTTCGTAAATGCTGGGAGGGTTTTGTGAGGCCCATGTGCTGAAATACTTATTTTCAGATGGCTTGGTATGGATTAAGTCTGAGTTCTCATTGAGGTACTAATAATCGTTGTCCTTTGTATTAAAAAGTCCCTGCACATGGAAAACTACCTTTCAAGGAGAAAGCTAGGGGAAAGCCCCATTCTCTGATGGGTTGGCTTTCTCTGTAAACAGATTCTTTTTTAGGGAGCATTTGTAATGGAGAGCCTCACCTTTAGTATGTTGCCCAGACACAGATTCACTAGCTCATTAAGAACTTGGCTGCTGTATTCACACAGAAATATATACAGCAAGTTCTGCAGGAGTAGACCGTAGTCCATAATTACGTGTTGATCTTAGGTAGCTATGTGAGTTAACTGTTTCTATTTTTGTTCTCTGCTTGGAGTAGTTTTAATGGAGGCTGCAGGGAGAGCAATTTTTGCATCGGGTGGATTCTGTGATCCTGTTTAAGAATATACTTAGAAAATTGTAATCGCTGTTCCATACATTAAGGGAGTTACCTGTGACAGTAAGGTACGGGAGAGAATGCAAACTCCCCTCTTATTGCCCTCTCTTACAGGGATGCTCGTCTGCTCATTCCGAACAGCTAAAGGCCTGTCATATGACAAGGTCGCCTCAATAACTTATGGCTTAGAGTGGTTTTCCTTCACGTCAAGTCATATTTCTCCTCCCAACTGTGATTTTGCTTTAGCATTGCACCACCTCAAATGATTTAAATAGTTGTTCTTGGCGCTTAGCAATTGCAAATCTGTTTCTGACACAAAGAGGAAATGGAGTGAGAAGCAATATGCGGTTGCTGCACGTGACCTGCCATTTCTAGCAAAGGCCTTTGGATGACTATTAAAATCCAGGCCAGCTGCCTTTGTACTTTAGAGAGGCAGAGATTCCTGTGACTTTTGACTTTGCCAGTTGTTCCCCTGTTGTGCCTTTTAATAAAATCTTAAGCCAGTTTTTATATTTATAGTGGTCTTGAGCTTTAGGGTGATGCAGGGAACCACATGTGTATTAGGTAGGGTATAAACACAGCTGTCTTTGTATATTGCCTGTAGAGATCCACATGTAAGTGCTTGGCTTAGCTCAGATGGAATGGCAAACGGTGGTTGGTCTGTACATGGATGATACTGAGGCTTGCGTACTCCTTACTGTCTTCTCTAGAGGCCACAAAAAATGAGTTTCACTTTTACAAAAAAAAGATGTTATCTCCAAACTGGCAAAGTCTGATTTGCGCTTACCTCCAGAATCTTGGTTTCATGGAAAGTGCAACTCTGGTGTGCTGGATTTGATGCAAATATAATGTGCCATAAATGTAATGGCTATGTGTGTGGGAGGAAAGATAAGGGAAACATGTAAATCCAAGAAGCCCCCAGGCTCACTTACATAGCATCTGAGCAAAGCCATTGTATTGCTGTAGTGACAACAGTGTGCTGTATGTGGCGAGGTTGCCTGGTAGACTGTTGGTCAATGTTAAGTTTGCTGTCAAATGTTATGACTGCATTGTATAACTTGCTGTGTGTAGGCTGCAACATCTTTAGACTACCTTGTTGGTAAATTGTCTCCCAAGTGTCCATGTCATATCTCAACACTCTGCCAAACTTTGTGACAGGGCTGCCTCAAGCATGGTGATGGAGGTTGTTGCTCCTTAATGCAGATTTTTGCTGTTATGCCAGTACTTTGTGTATGCCACTGCTGAGAACAGCACAATACCACAGACGTTGTACTAGTCCTCCTGTAAGAAAACAGTTACTCTAGCAGTGCCTTACTCTATGTGACTGTAGAAGCTTTCTTTGGGAGGGACATAGTTGCTTTCTGTCTGCTGAGTTTCTGCATTGCCAAGGATGTGGCATTGCAACAGGCTAAGTGTAGGCGTCTAATGGCACAAGGGGCTGGTAAACATTTCATCAGGTCCTGTAAAGTTACCACATTGGTGGAGGGGATCCCCTTTCTGAGCATCTTTTAGATCATGGGAGCCACATGTGGCTCTATGGCACGCTGCTGGTGGCTCTTATGAGCATTCTAACTCAATTTGGCACCTGCCCCATATTTCAGAAACTGTGCAAGGCCCTGACTCAATGGGACTTATGGTTCATAGGTTGTTCCCACCTTGAAACAGCTGTTGCCAAAGAATAGGTAAACTGTGAGCCTCCCCAATGTATGGACTTCATGCCAGTGTTGGAAGTAATTGGGTTGATAGTAATTGCAAATAGGGAGCTATGGAGTGAGTACTGCTGTCTTAAACATGCAGTAATACCTGACTTCTTACATCTGCTTGAACATGAGCTGGCACATCATAGTGGTTAGAGAGCTGGACTAATATGTGGGAGTCCCAGGTTCAAAACCCCTCTCTATTGAATCCTTTGCCACTGTGTGTCCTTGGGCCAGTCATACTCTCTCAGCCTAACCTTCCTTGCAGGGTCTTTGTGAGGGTAAAATGGAAAAAGGGAGACAGATACAGACCGCCCTGAACCAACTGAAGGGAGGATAGGATAAATAAATTGCCTGACTTAGCTGCCTTCTTCCTTGTTTGACTTCAGACAGCCTTGACAATGATAAAGCACTGCAGCTTCTGGGCATATATAACCACTACAAATTAGAAATTTATGAGTGTGGCATTTTCTACACTCATGTTCAGTATCTTAACAGTTCCTGGAAGACACAGCTTAGTGTCATATACAGATCGAAGGCCCTGGAACTGTAAACAAAGCTGTTTAGTTAAATTGTGAATGATTTTTTCTTCCTAGACTGTCTCCTTTGTATCATCTGTTAAAAAGAAGAGGAGCAACAACCGTCTGCATGTTTGTGTCTTGCCTTCTAAAAGATAGTTTAGATGTCTTGCCTTCTAAAAGATAGTTTAAATCTGCCTCCATTCCTGAGGATTGGAAGGTAGCTAATGTCACTCCCATCTTTAAAAAGGGTTCCAGAGGAGATCCGGGAAATTACAGGCCAGTCAGTCTGACGTCGATACCGGGTAAATTGGTGGAAACCATTATTAAGGAAAGAATTAGTAGGCACATAGATGAACAAAACCTATTGAGGCAGACTCAACATGGGTTCTGTAAGGGAAGATCTTGTCTCACTAACCTATTAGTGTTCTTTGAGGGGGTGAACAAACATGTGGACAAGGGGGATCCAATAGATATTATTTACCTTGACTTCCAGAAAGCTTTTGATAAAGTTCCTCATCAAAGGCTCCTAAGCAAGCTCAAAAATCATGGGATAAAAGGACAAGTCCTTTTATGGATCAAAAACTGGCTAGTTCATAGAAAACAGAGAGTGAGTGTAGGTGGGCAATTTTCTCAGTGGAGGGTGGTAAGCAGTGGGGTACCACAGGGATCAGTACTTGGTCCACTGCTTTTTAACTTGTTCATTAATGATTTGGAGATGGGAGTAAGCAGTGAAGTGGCTAAATTTGCGGATGATACAAAGTTGTTCAAGGTGGTGAAAACCAGTGAGGATTGTGAGGCACTCCAAAGGGATCTGTCAAAGATGGGCAAGTGGGCGTCAACATGGCAAATGGGGTTCAATGTGGCCAAGTGCAAGGTGATGCACATTGGAGCCAAAAATCCTAAATATAAATACACATTGATGGGGTCTGAACTGGCAGAGACTGAGCAAGAGAGAGATCTTGGAGTTGTAGTGGATAACTCACTGAAAATGTCGAGACAGTGTGTGACTGCAATAAAGAAGGCCAATGCTATGCTGGGGATTATTAGGAAGGGTATTGAAAACAGATCAGCCAATATAATAATGCCCCTATATAAATCAATGGTGAGACCTCATTTGGAATACTGTGTGCAGTTCTGGGCACCACACCTTAAAAAGGATATTATAGCTTTGGAAAAAGTGCAGAAAAGGGCAACTCGAATGATAAAAGGGTTGGAACACTTTCCCTATGAGGAAAGGTTAAAGCGCTTAGGGCTCTTTAGCTTGGAGAAAAGACGACTGAGGGGTGACATGATCGAGGTTTATAAGATTATGCATGGGAAAGAGCAGGTAAAGAAAGAGGTACTTTTCTCCCTTTCTCACAATACAAGAACTCGTGGGCACTCCATGAAACTGCAGAGCGGTCGGGTTAGAACGGATAAAAGGAAGTACTTCTTCACCCAAAGAGTGATTAACACATGGAATTCACTGCCACAGGAAGTGGTGGGTGCTACAAGCATGGACGGCTTCAAAAGGGAATTAGATAAGCATATGGAGCAGAGGTCCATCAGTGGCTATTAGCCACAAGGTATAGCTAGGGGCTCTGGGGCAAGTGATGCTCTGTCTTCTTGGTGCTTGGGGGGGGTCAACAGTGGGAGGGCTTCTAATGTCCTGGCCCCACTGCTGGACCTCCTGATGGCACTGGTATTTCTGGCCACTGTGTGACACAGAGTGTTGGACTGGATGGGCCTTTGGCCTGATCCAACATTGGCGTCTCTTATGTTCTTATGTTCTTATAGTACCTCTTTCTTTGTTTTGGAACAGAAAGATGAAAATTATAGAAGCCTCCCTCGGGACACCAGCAGCTGGTCATCTAACCAGTTTCAGAGGGACAATGCTCGCTCATCACTAAGTGCCACACATCCCATGGTAGATAAATGGCTGGAGAGGCAAGAACAGGTAACTACTGGTGTATTTAGCTTTTTGTTGTTGTTCATCACAGTCAAGTCCGACTCTTTGCGACCCCATGGACCAGATCACGCCAGGCCTTCCTGTCTTCTGCCGTCCTCTGAAGTTGGCTCATGTATTTAGCTTACATGGAGGTAATTGAGCTTGGATGCTTTTGTTTGCACAACTGTATTCTTAAAACAATTATGCTGGTTATGAACATCGGAAGGGCTGGGGTTCTTGTGATGGTCAACAGTGGCCACAGCCATGATTTAAGAGTATTGAAATTGGCGTCCCCAGCTCTGAGCAATGACCACTTGAAGGAATACTTTTAGGCCAGACATGAAGGGAAGCTTCTAGCATAGCTTTTCCCTCAAACATATTTATTTTATATGATCAGGTAAATTTTTACTTGATGGAACATTCAGTTCCCCTACTTCTGGTCTGAAGTAGTCCTATCTAAGCCATGGATACATCTCATGATCTGCTGATCATGTGGTTTGGCTTTTAGGCTAGGAAATTAGACTAAATAGTCTACTAAGTTGTTGGTTTTATGATACCAGTAAGTCTTTCAGAAAGAATTTGCTTATATGGAGCAGTGAATTTACTTCTTAATGCATCAGCTCAGGATTTAAGTTGTTACAAGAAATGGAAGACCGCAAATTGTGTGTTACCCCTAAGAAAGAAAATCCATGCTGGCAAGCATTAGCAGAACAATGTATTCACTGGTGTGCAGCCATCCTTCACAAAATAGAAGCAAAGGATTCATTTTTTGGGGGGGGGAAGCAAGGTATTAACCATGGAAAATGCTGACGTCGTACATGAATATTCCCATACATTGAATGAGCAGTGGGGGCATTCAAATACATGCCTCCTTCTCTGTACTATGAAATTGTATAGTTTAGCAATAGATATATCATACAAGGGCTGATCATGTGCTTTAGGCCTTAATACAGGACACATTATGGATCTCCCATCCAACCTTCAAGAAAATATATTCTACAACTTTCTAGACAGTTCATATCTTCTGAATATTTTCCATGCCTCTAGCATTTAGAGAACTCCTGTGGTGCACCCTCCTGAGCTTTTTTGTCTGAGTTTACAGAGCTGTCACTCATGATTCTTTAAAAAAAAATCTTTATCCATAGTTATTCGTTTCTTATTGTTGCAGTTAAAATTAAAGTTCGGTCTCAGAGCTAAATCGTGAGTCTTAATGGTGACCTTCTAAGAAAATGGCTTTCATTTGCATATTCTAATATATTTTAAGCAGATTTGTATTTTGTGCTATTCTGACCCTGAAGCTTTTAATGAGACCTTAATTTTTTTTAAAAGGGCAAAATTACTATAGAGACAGAAGCAGTGATATCTAAACGTGCTTTTATTATGTTAGTTAACTGATTTTCATCTCTTCTCTTTTTTAAAAAAATCTGTGAAAAGATTTTGTGGGCACTTTTTTAATGATCTATTAAATTTGATGTTAATGAGTGTGCATGTACCTAGAAAAGAAGGATCCTTTGGTGATTTCATATCAGTGGGATAATTAATTAAACTGAAACTGTTTAACAGGGCATGAATAGTGGAAGGAAAACCCATAATGAGAGCAGAATGGAGCACGGCACTGTGGAGGGCGAGGATGAGACTTGTAGTCGACAGACTGAATACAAGTCGGGATCTGATTTTAATACTTTACTTTTTTATTCTCTAAAACCCTTTTACACTCACAGTTCTCCATGTTGCCCAGGCTACTTTTGTCTGTCATTAGTTATCTTGAATCTTGAATGTTAAGTGAATCATGTGTAGGGCTCTCTTTTTTGTACAGTAAACACAGGGGTCATTTCGTGGAAAAAGAGGGGCAGGAGCTCATTAGCACAACTCATTAGCATAACTTATTTGCATATGCCACCCCCCCTGACATCACTAGAAGTGTCAGAAGGCAACCCCCCCCGCTCAGGCTTCACCCGACTCTCTTGGATTGCTAGTTATGGGGGGGGGGGGAGAGAACGTGCAGATCTGCCCTCACAGAGGAGGGAGAGCTTGTACCTGAATAAAACTTGGTCTTAAAGGTGCCACTGGAGGGTTTTGGGCTGGGGGGCCGGGGGGAGGCTCTGCAACGTACCTGGCTGCTTCTTGCTCTGACTGAGGGCTGCTGGGAGCAGGGGGTGGGGCTTGTTGCATGTGCCCGCCCCCTGGGCTCTTTACTGCTGGAGCTCTGCACCTGTGCGCTCCTGCTGGAAATGACCCCTGAGTAAACACATTGGGTCTTTTCAGGTTCAATTCTATGAATATAGCCAGAGAGAAGTTAGTCTTGTGCCTGCTCTCTTCTGTGCTGCCTCTCCTCCTTCCCACAGCTCTCCTCACCAAGGACCATTGTGGGGAGATCCTGCATGCAGTTTAACTTCAGCTGTGTTTGTGCGGTGGGGATGGCGAATAGAAAGAAATAACAGGGGACAGTTCACACGTATGTTCAGATAGAATGATAAGGCAGAAGTATTGCCTGCCTGTTGCTTTATGTGAATGCCACTGCCAGTGCTAGCAGTTAGCAATGTTGGGCACTTGCTGAGGCCCAGATTACTATGTGTGTGTGTCTTGGGCATGCAGTCAGTTGAGAGTGGGCTTTACTTGGAACAAAGTCAAATCAGTGCATGCTGCTCCTGAACTGGCTTGCCATCTCCTTGTTTGGAAAATATGATGTGCGGTGGAGTGATCTAAAAGGCTGAATTGGGTGAATGATGAATAATGTGGCAAATGGAAGTGTAAAACTTGGGCACATTGTGGGGCAAAATCCCATCTTCACATACAAGCTGCTAGGTTCTCAACTCACATATATAACAATGGGTGCTGAACCAACTGGTTATCCAGGACAGAGATCTTGGAGTCATGATTACTCCTTCGGTGAAAACATCTGGCCATTATGCAGTAGGTAGGGAGGAAGGCAGCTCTTATTATCAGGAAGAAGACTGAAAATAAAACAAGGAGTATTAAAATCCTTTATTAAAAAAAATCCCTTTGGGATTCATGTACAATTCCTAGTTTCTCTGTCTTAAAAAGGATGCTGTATACTTGAACTAAGTTCAAACAAAATTATCAAGACCTGGATCTTTTCACTACATATAAAGTATTAATTGACTGGAGGCCATATTATTTAGACAGAATAATGAATCTTGCGGAGAATGTGGATGGAGAGGGGTTTTTCCCCCTCCCTACCCATAATACTAGCGATTAGGGTCAACTGCTATACCTGATTGGACAGACAGAAGATCTGCATAACTTAATTTATGGAATTGTCTAGGAGAGGAAATGATGATGACCGTCATTAGGAATAAGGCAAATTTATGGAAGATAGGTCTGTCAATAGCTATTAGCCATGGTAGCTGAATGGGACCTCCATGATCAGAGGCAGTATACCACAAGTGTGTGTGTGTTTTGTTAGAAGCATCTGGCTGGTTATTGTTGGAAACATAATGGCCTTGATGGACTCTTGGAATGATCCAGTAGGGGGCTGTCTTATGAGAATTTGGCAGCTTGGTAGTGGGAGAGGAAATGTGGTGAGTATCTTGTTTGCAGTCCATTAAAACCTGACTGGATTTGATTAGCACATTTTGGAAACCAGCAATTTAACAGGCTCCCTGACTGGCATATTTGCATGATGCCAATAAGCATAATTTGTACATCTACTCTAACCAGGTTTGTTCTGCGTGTTCAAAGATAACATTTAGGTATAGCAAAAGAGTTCATTTTACTACCAGTAATATAAACTGTGGTGGTAACTCTGTCAGTGACATCAAACCACTAACCTTCTATCTTCATGCAATAAATATTTCTCTGGTGACATTTGTTTTGTGGAAGGGACAGAAGGTTAAATTTCCTTTCCTGTGGAAGCCATGGGTTTTTTTTTTGCATATTTTCACTGAGAACGCTCATTGTCCTTGCATCATTTTGTATCACAATTTATGACTTCTGACTGCCATTATGAGCAAGTTTATTCTTAAGGAAGTCTCAAGAGGCTGTAAAAAGGGACTTATTAAGAGAACTGAGCCGAGTCTTATTAGAGAAATTGCTGCTTCTCATCACACTATTCTGGACCTCCATATTTGGTAGCTGAAGAAAGATGTGAAAGAGCTTGCAGGGTGTTGTTTTTTTATCCACTTGTCGGTACATGATCACAATTCCCAGTAATGTGAAATAATTGGCAGTCCATCTTTTGAAGTTCTGTGAACCAGAAAGTAACATCAGTACTAGCCAGTTAGTAATATGTACTTGAATACAGGGATCAGTTTGCATCATAAAACGCTTCTCGGAGTGTAAGGATGAACGGTATGGGATTATAGTTTCATGCCCATTATAGCCCATAAAATGAAGCAAGCTAAATCTGCTTCTTCATATCCTCCGGCATACTAATAATGCACTCATCAGTTTCCAGTCTAAATGTGTGTTCTGCTAGCTATTTTGTACAGTTTTACACAACCTTTCGTCAAATTATATTCGTGGCATACAATGCTGTTTAATCCGTCTGAAATGCCCCCTTCCCCATATTATTCATGTAGTGTTTTTTCCAAAATGATGGTTGTGAAGCAATCACAACATTTTGCAAGTTCTGTGTTTTGAGATTATTGCAACTAACAGGCTATTAGCCAGACTTCGAATCTCGGTGTCAGTCATCACTGTCATAAGCTCCTGCACTGGCATAGCCAAGAGTGGCTGGGATAGAGCTTGATTCAGAGTAGTTGGGGTCATCAGTGAAAAGGTATAGGTTAAACCAAGACACCCCCCCCCCCCCAATTTGTTCTCAAATGCACTCCTTTACTTCAAATGAAGCTGAATCAGACTCCTTGGTCCATTGAAGTCAGTATTGTCTACTCAGACTGGCAGAAGCTCTTGAGGGTCTCAGGCACCTTCACATCACCTACTGCTTGGTCCTTTTAAACTGGAGATGCTGGGGATTGAACCTGGGACCTTCTGCATGCCAAGCAGATGCTTTATCACCAAGCCATGACACCTCCTTCCTAAGAAATCCAGTGAGTAAAAATAAAATGGTTCACTTGGAAACAATGTAATGCTGGGGGGAAAGTTTTCTCTATACTACCAACCAAGAAGCCTACTTCTCCCGGTGGCCATGCATATGTATTTGGGATGTACCACCACTTCGGGCTGCTTTCTACCATAGAAAACCAGGTTGTTAGGGAAAGGACTGTAGCCTAACCTTCTCCACAATGCACTAGTTCTCTATGTGGAGTAATTTTTTTTAATGGAAGAAAAATCAATTATGTGAGCAGATGTGCACTTTGAAGTGGTCTATCCTAGATGATCTGAATGACTTACCATTTACTGACACGCAAACTTATAGATACTTGCACTCTAAATAGAAGTTTTCATTCCACATAGATCTGTGCACATCAAAATGAGTACTTTGGTACTAGGACTAATGATGTTTCTTAAGGCATGGACAAATGCATATTTTCTTAGATTTTTTTTAGCCATTTCACCACAGAACCTGGCATCTGTTGGCCACTGTCGGCTGGCTACTTTAAGTGTCTAAAGACTGGTTTAAGATGCTGTGCCCCCACCATTTTATATCAAAACTAGTAACATACCAGTGTTCAGTGCTGAGGAACTTGCTTTACTGTATTGCTGTGTCTGCTGTGCTCTTTGGGATCTCTGTGCTGCTCTGTTTAAGAGAGATGTGCATTGTGGAGGAACAGGTTTGTTTTCTGCTTTGATGAGAGGGGACAGAGTTCTTTTTTGCAACTCTCCCATGGTTCAGAACTGGATGAAATGTCCTGTTAATCCTGGAGGATGTTATTTACTAAGGCTTTGAGCCAATGCAATAAAGTTTATAAGTATTTATATTCAAAATCCTGGTGGATGAAGATCTCACATGATTTGCTTTCTTCTCAATGGGACCCTTATCCTTTGTGGCTGTTTGTCAACACGCAGGGCTATTTTTGGGCAGGAACGCACAGGAACGGAGTTCCGGCTGGCTCCCAAGTTGGCCACACCCAGCAGGAACTAATTAGCATAATAGGCCACACCCAACAGCAGAAACTCATTAGGATTGGCTACATTAGGGGTGTGTGGCCTAACATGCAAAGGAGTTCCTGCTACAAAAAAAGGCCCTGGGTTTTGACAACAAACAAGGTAAACAGAATAACAAACAAAAGGTGGGTGTGGCTGGATAACCACACTTCTGATAACATGGGGGTGTGGCCTAATGTGCTAATGAGCTGTGCTTTCAGGGGTGTGGCCTAATATGCTAATGGGTTTCTGCCGTTCGGTGTGGCCTATTATGCTAATGAGTTCCTGCTGGGCTTTTTCTACAAAAGAGCCCTGTACAGGTCTCCCAATCCCTGGCATAGCTTTGAGGATTTTAAAAAAGGCTTCGAGTTGAAGAAGAAGATGAGGAGGAGGAGCAATCCACGTCTAGCAGAAAGTTGGTAGGATCCAGTCCCTTATTTATTTTGTAACAGCCATATAGTGGTGGAAAGTGCCATCAAGTCACTGCTGAGGTATGGTCACTTCAAAGGGTTTTCAAGGCAGGAGACATTCAAAGGTGGTTTGCCATTGCCTGCCTCTGCATAGTAACCATGGACTTCCTTGATGGTCTCTCATCCAAGTACTAACCAGGGCTGACCCTACTTAATTTCTAAGGTCTGGTGAGACCGGGCTAGCCAGGGCAATCTAGGTCAGAGCAACATATATAGCTGCATAATTAATGTTATACGTTCCTCTGAAATCTTCCCTTTAAATCTTTCTTGGAGGGTAGTAAGCAACCTTTACCCTCTACTCTTAGGGATAGTCAGTCTCCCTTTTTTGAGGCATAGCGAATCAAAAGTCAATATTTGTAATGGCGGCAAAACTTAAGCAGCCAGCCAGTAGACACAGCAGGCAGCTGCTGATGTTGGGGAAAACAGGGATTACAGTGAACATTTGAAATAAGTTTGCAAGGGAAGAGTCTAACCTATGGAGAGTTGTTTTTTTGTTTTCTGCTGTTGGCTTCTTTCCTTGGTTATACCTGTAGCTTGCAGCATCTGCCAATAATTGAATAAAATTGTAATCTCTGCATGATTTTACCAGTCCCTCCCCCTCAGCAATTCTAGCGGACATAGAGATGTGATTAGTATTAGATTTCTAGATGGAATTTTCAGCCTTCACTGTTGGTTCAGTACAAATGAATGCTCATTTAAAACTAGATTAAATAGGTTTTAAAAACAAAACAGTATTTAGACCCTGGAAGACTTGAATTGAAACACAGTTTCTATTTTGCCAGTTTATAGAGAGCATCCCAAGTTGGTAGTAAGATATAGTAGACAATTTCATGCCTTAATGATTTATTACAAACAGAACAAGTATTTGTCTTATTGCCTGCATAAATGTTTACTTTTAAACTCTGCATGAAAATCTGAGAAATTAAGGAAACATTCTGAAGCATTCACATTTTTATTGCATTTTGTAATCAGAGCTGTAAACATTTCCTCTTTTCTAAGTGCGGGCTCAAATGGAGATGATTAATATTAGATTGTTATCTATTAATGTATCATTAATATTCTAAATAATGCCATACTATCCTCAGAGGTGGACATTGATAGTTTCCATGTTCACTATCCTAAATAGTTAGAAGGGGGATTTAAGGGAAATGCGGCATTGGTTACTCATTATACTAAAGAAACAAGAGTGCATCCTAGAGATGGGCATAAAGTGGGAAAATAAGGTTTGGTTCATGGTTCATGGCATGCCTGGTTCATGAACCATAAACCGTCATGAATTTTTCAGGGTGTGGTAGAATGGCCCCACTGGCTTGCTAGAGACACCAAATGCTCAGGGGATTTCTGGTTGACTGTCCTCTACTGGTCATCCAGGTTTGGTGATGATTGGATTTATGGGGTCTGAGTTACACCCCCCCCCCCAAAAAAAAAGAAGGTGTCTCCAAGATAGTGCTTTCTGGGGAAATGCCATGTGCATGTTCAGTAGGTTCAGGAGTGTATGGAACATACTCTGTGCAAGCTAGAGGCATCAAACTCACAGGAGATCTCCATCTGACTGTCCTATACATGCCCACCAGGTTATGTGCAGATAGGACTTAGGGTGTCCAAGTTATGGCCTCCCAAAGAAGATGCCCCTTAGGAAAAATGTTAGACTCATGTTGAAAAGTGTATAGAATGTACCCCCTCCAAGCTACACAGAGGAAACACACAGGGAACATCACCATGCCGCCCACTCCTCTACAGTCTCTCCAAGTTGAGGGTGGATTACATTTCTGGGCTGACACCCCCCCCCCAAAAAAAAAAAATCTCCACAGCTACAAAAGACAGCTGCAGTTACAGGAGTCTATGGAATGGCTCAGGAACAAGCCAGTGAGATCAAACTCACAGGGAAATGTCACCAGGGCAGACCCCCTCCAGCCAGACCTTATGCTTGCAGCCCCCCCCCAGTCTCCAAAGGCAGGTTTCGAAGGGCAGAAAGGCAGACATCCTCAGAGTTCCGACAGGGGCTCCTCAGCCACACAAGACAGTCAAGGGAAGTATACCCACAACTCTCACACACACACCCTCCCCGGCTTTCAGCACACTTGTCCAGAGCACACCCAGCAACCAGAGTGTGTGTATTCTACTTTCCAGAGGAATTAAAACATATGTAGAATTGGCTAGGCCACCACCAATTCTCCAAAGGCAGATTTGGAATGATAGAAAGGCAGACATCCACAGAGTTCTGACGAGGAGCCCCAAAGTAACACCATGACATAAGAACTTAAGAGAAGCCAATGTTGGATCAGGCCAGTGGCCCATCTAGTCCAACACTCTGTCACACAGTGGGCAAAAACACCAGGTGTCATCAGAAGGTCCAGCAGTGGGGCCAGAACACTAGAACCTCGCCAACCCAGCGGTTCGAAAGCACGATGTAACACCGAAGTGCAAGTAGATCAATGGGTACCTATCTTAGAGGGTAGGGGGCACCCTCCCCCCGTTGAGGGGGGTCCGTGGAGCAACGATGGCGAGAGGCGGCGGCGGTGAGCGGCGGAAGAAAGATGGCGACGGAGGCATAACATCTTCGAGGGTCCGGATGCTGGTGGAAAGGCAGAGCCAGGAAGACGTCGGAGCGTGGAAGGCGCATGCGCGGTGGAGCCTTAAAGGGACAGAATCGAAAGCTGCACCAAAAAGCACTCCGACTGCCAGAGAGGCCCGCTGTACCACCACCGGAGGAAAGAAGTCAGAAGAAGCCGTGCCAACGAGCGACGAGCCATCCCAGAACGTCCCTCCACTGGGTGCTGTTAGGACAGTCCTCACCCCTATATATGTGGCCTTAGGTAAGGGATAATGGTTAACTGTAGAGCCGCTCAGAGACCCCCTGTGGGGGGTTTGAGCGGGGTAGCAAGCCAAAAGTTAAAATTAAAAAAATAAATAAAATAGAAGCCCTCTCACTGTTGCCCCCCACCCAAGCACCAAGAATACAGTGCATCACCTGCTCCAACCTGTGAGTTCCTATCTATACCTTGTGGCTAATAGCCACGGATGGACCTCTGCTCCATATGTTTATCCAGTTCCCTCTTGAAGCTGTCCATGCTTGTAGCCGCCACCACCTCCGGTGGCAGTGAATTCCGTGTGTTATGACAACTTGGCGGGTACCCCAGCCACAACAGACAAGCAAGGAAAGTGGGCCCACAACTCTCACAGCCCCCCTCCCAGGGCTGAAACACACAGGTCCAGATCAGAGCACGCACATCAACCGTGGTGAATTCTTCTGCTCTGTTGAGGAAAAGAAGTGCCTGTCAAGCTGGCTGGGCCACCCCCAATTCTCCAAAGGCAGATTTCAAATGACAGAAAGGCACACATGACAACAGTTCTGACAGGGGCTCACCAAAGTAACCCCACAACAGCTGTTCCCTCTGGCCATGTCTGTTGGCCTGCACCCTCCTCACTTCTTTGCAGAACTCACACTTCCACTCCACTGCATGAGCTCTGCATTCTGGAGAGCAATGCTGCCTTTATCTGGGGGTCACAGATATAGGACAGCTTGTACTCTCCTTCCTTGCAGTGAGGATGTAACCTGGTGGTGATGGTCACCTGCAGTCTCTCTGCTGACCCATGGGATACCAGCTGTCCACTCAGGGTCCGGCTCCAGTGCAGAGGCCAGTGTCCAGTCCAGCTCTTGAATCAGGGGGATGACTTACCCTAGGCTGGCAATATGGGTGCAGAGCATGTCAGTGGTATCCTGGAAGGGTCAGCCAGTTGTTGTTGATGCTGAGTTCCTCTTCCCCATGCAGGATAGTCAAGCAGGATATGACATCCTGCACCATGTTGTTCTGGTGCACCAAGCACACAATCATGGTGTAGGTAGAATTCCAGCAGGTGGGTAAGTCCAGTATGAGTGGGTGTACAGGCTAATCCCCTCCCCCTGCCTCTCATGCAGCAGACAGTCAGACGACGATGCTGTGTGAGAAGTGGGCAGTGTGCCGACAGGTCTCTAGCAAGGACTGCATCTCAAGGGTGGCAGCATCCCAGGTGGCCTTGTCAGTGCTCCCCAGCCCCAGAGCATCTTTCACCTTGAGGTGAAGCATGTGTACCAAGCAGACAATGCCCTTGAGGTGCACAACCTTAACTGCTGGCAGCATGTTGGCACCAGTGTCCATGACCAAGTAGCCACTGATAATGTTGCCACCACCCACCCACTCCCTCAGGCTACTACGTATCAAGGTGGCGATGTTTTGTACCATGTAGTCTGCATCCATCCCCTGTGCATGGAGCAGAACCACTTTGTAGCCCAGTGGCAGGACTGTCCCCTCCTGGGACTTCAGCCATGCCCCAACAGTCCAGAAAGGGAAGACCTCTGGTTGCCACCAGTGGGCGGTGGGGGAGAGGTAGTTGTGCTGCTGGCTGCTCCAGAGGTCTTCCATGAAGTGCACGGTTCTGCCTTGCGCTCTGGAGATCTCAACCATCACCACTGTGGAATGATGCATGACGGGCAAGACTCATGGTCCTCCAACAAGGGAATGGAGGACCAGGGAGCCAGGTGCTGCAACAGCCGACAAAAGGCTACATCCTCCATGAGGGAGAAGGGTTGGCCATCCACAGCAATCATCTCACTGATGAGGTGAGTGACTGCTTCTTGGGGCTTCCACGTCATTCTTCTGGATGGCACTGTCTGTGTCTCTGGGAGAAAAACCTCATGGAGGGTGGCCTGCCTTAATATCTCACCCACAGCATCCTGAGTGCTGGGAGCCTTTCTTGGAGGGGCCTCCTGTTCCCTCTCTGTTTCTCCCTGCTGAGAGGGAGTGGGATTCTTCCTTCCACTGGCTGCCACTCTTTTCTCCCGTGGCAACGTACTGGAGTTCACC
>NW_015161410.1:1369025-1374397 GCF_001447785.1 Gekko japonicus
TTGCAGGTGACTGCGGAGGATAGAGTAGGACAAATGTTAGGGGTTGCACCCATCCGGACACAGGGGTCATGAGAGAGAGTGCAGAAATATTTCAAAAGTCTGGGCTGGAAATGGAGCCCCAGGACTGGAGAAGCTGGGAGAGACAGCTGCTTTCTGGGGCTGGGAGGGGCCACAGGAGGGTGTACTTGAGGCAGAAGCTGATCAAGAAGGGGAGGATGAATCGCTGATGTCAGTCCTCTTCTCCAAAGAGTGTTCGCAACTGCTGGTGTCTGGGCAGTGCTAACAATGATGTTGCCTCTGTGGAGAGCCCCAGGAACAGATCAGGGAGAGTTTTTTGACTGAATACTTCATCCAATTGTATTTTTGTTGAGGCCATTGAGGTCTAATGGGTGAGTGATTCATATCTAAAGGGGAGAGGCATTTGCAAGCATGCGTTTGTTGATTGCTGACAGCAGAAACTGAAAAGAGCTGTTTTGGTGTTTTCCCGGGGAAAATGGCCAAAGGAGAAAAACGACAAACAATTGAAAAGAAGTTTGAAAGATAAGCCATGTTTTTCATAAGCTCTAATAGACACAGGCACACGGGTCAAACCATTTCAAAGCAGCCCCTGCAGTTTTGTTTTTCTTCTGTGAAACCACCCAGGTTCTGAATAAATAATGTGGGAAATGATGATGAAAAGACTGTACAGTACAGTTTCTATACTATCTTTAGTTCATTCCTGAAGATGTTAATAATAGTTGCAAAACTCTTACTGGTACTGGCATTCCTTCAGCCATTATGTATTTCATTCTGCCTTATATGAGATGCTCAAGTGGCCAGTGTGGTTGTATCCAGATTTAAGAAATAAGGGGAAGGGCTGTGGTTCAGTGGTAGAGCACCTGCTTGGCATGCAGAAGACCCAGGTTCAAACCCTGGCATCTCCCGTTAAAGAATCTGTCAGTACCTGAGGCCCTGGAGACCCAGTCTGAGTAGCATTACTGACTTTCATTGACCAAGGGCATGATTCAGTATAAGGCAGCTTCATGTGTTTGTGTGAGGAGCCATCCATGGGATTGCATGGTTTCTACTATCTCTCTGGTCTTGGGGCACTGATATTTACCATCCTGAAGCATCACCAGGGTTCCTATGTGTCCAGAATACAGAGCTACAATTTTGGGTATTTCAGATCCTGGTTTGATTGCACCATGGTTCTATTGTTTATATAGTTCATCCATCTGCCTCTCCAGAATCGTGCTCTGTGCAGCTTAGCGAACATATTTCTTAAGTGCAGTTAAACCTGGAGAAAGGAGCTAGCTCCTAAGTGGACTACATAATTCCTGCAGCATTATATCTACATAATAGGACTGTAGGCTTATATGTAGTGCTATTGTAAGACGTAGAGCATTTTGCCCTGTCCTGAAAAACACAAAATGCTCCGCATCTTACAGTAGCACTACATATAAGATTAGAATTTCAACAGCCAATCTATATGCAAAAGAACCTCCTCAGGAAAGCTCTGCCATTAGCATGCCACAGCCTGGGAAACTCCTACAAGATAATGACTCGGCCCTACCCCACCTTTCTGAGTAGATATAAATTGCCTGCCTACCATTTTTCTTCTCACCTTGACACAGAGAGTACTCCATCTTTCTATGTTATACCTCTGAGGATGCCAGTCACAGCTGCTGGTGAAACATCAGGTCCTACAATGCCAAGACCACGGCCATACATCCCAAAAAATCTACGACGACTAAGGTTTTTTGTTTGTTTGTTTGTTTTGAAAAAGAGAGGTGCCCACAGTAGAATTATCTGCCTGCACTTGTAGTTCACATTTGCCACTATTTGTGTGCAGAATTGTCTGAAGTCACCCATTATCTACTGAGACATCTTGAAGAACAATTGTGGAACTGTTCAGTTGTTCTTAAGGAACTTTTATACTGATGATAGGTTTGGCCCATCTGTGTCTCATTCTATAGAACATCAGAAACAACTGTTTGTTCAACCTGTGTATTATTTATTTACCAAAAAGAGTTTATCTCTAGATAGAAGCTAATGTATCTATAGTGCAGCATTGACTGCCACACTACTGGTGGTCATGTTTGGCCAGTACTCTAGATCCTTCCCTGTTCTGTATTTTTCTAGGTGGCTTCCCATCACAGGGGGATTGTTTGTATTCCTCTCTCTGCCCATAGTGTAGACTGAAAAATCTGCTGTTGAAATCAGCCATGTAGAAAAAAAATTGATTTTTGTCAGCTGCCTTGAAATCTTGAGTAATGGACAGGTGAAGGTATTAATTATTTCAGGTAATGAATGAATGATTGTTTGTGACCACCAGGCATTGACGTTTGTCTATTGGCTCTCATTAGGATTTTTTTTCTTATGGCTTTTGTGGTTTGATTCATCCATCAATTCACATTTGTAGATTGAAAATGCTGGTTTGTAATGGAATGGTGTTAAGTATTTGTATAATCCAAATGTTATGCTGCAGAATTCCTGCTTGCTTAAGTGTTTCCATTTAGTGTAACTAAGGGCACTAAAAGATAAATATCTTGGGCCTCCCAGAATTTATACCCTAGTCCCACACAACTTGTTTTCCTTACCTAAAATTATTAGACTCGGCTGAACACTCCTCGATTAGAGCAAAGTCCCAGTGGGACTGCAGTGGGAATTTGGCCTCCATGAAGAGTGAGCGAATGTTGTTGAACAGTGCCCTTAATTACTATAGTGCCAAACTAATGCGTAAGTGAAATACATTAGCAGAATTAAAAATTTGTCTTTATTCCCTTGGCGGGTAATACAGTTAATGAATATAGATCTGACCAAACGAAGATAATTTATTTCAATGGTTTACATCACTATAGAAGTTTTTACTGTAGCATTTCCCTTTCATACAAACTTTAAATAGCAGCTGTCCTTCTATCCACTTCAGCAATTGTGAAGGTTAAAAGTTTTAAGTGAATTAAAGCAATTCGCTTAATCGTGTCTATAGAGAATATTATTTCCTCTGCTGTGGATCTCCCCCCCCCCCACCGCCCCTTGATAATTTGCAACACTAGCCAGAAGCCATTTTCTAGCTTAATATTTTAGAGATGTTTTTACAAGTCATTTGTAATAGTTTATTTCAAAATACAAGCTCCCATTTAGGCTTCCACAAACAAGATTGGCTACAGCGCAGTTTCAGGGATTCCCCTTCCTTATCGCTTGAATCTGGGAGTTGACCAGCTCTTAAGCTGTAGCAAAATGATGTGCCTTTCCTTGGCTCCTAGAAAACTGGAATCTTACTGATGCAAGGCTTGCTCATTAGTTAATGTAGATCACTTAAAGTAGGGTCGCCAACTTCTAGGTGGTAGCTGGAGATCTCTCACTATTACAACCGATTTCCAGTTGACAGAGATCAGTTCACCCAGAGAACTGGTCAGGGACCAGTGTACCTGGAAAATGTGCAGAAAAGGGCAACTAGAATGATAAAAGGGTTGGAACACTTTCCCTATGAAGAAAGGTTAAAACGCTTGGGGCTCTTTAGCTTGGAGAAACGACGGCTGAGGGGTGACATGATCGAGGTTTATAAGATTATGCATGGGATAGAGCAGGTCGAGAAAGAAGTACTTTTCTCCCTTTCTCACAATACTCATATACATGGAAGGGGAGGCAAGATGAGACAGGTTTATAAGACAGTGAAGTCAAGGGAGAAATCATTCCCCATCATTCTTCTTCACCCAAAGAGTGAATATCACATGGAATTGACTGTCACTGGAGGTGGTGGTGGCTACAAGCATGGACAGCTTCAAGAGGGAACTGGATAAACATATGGAGCAGAGGTCCATCAGTGGCTATTAGCCACAAGGTATAGATAGGAACTCACAGGCTGGGGCAGGGGATGCACTGTATTCTTGGTGCTTGGGGGGGGCAACAGTGGGAGGGCTTCTAGTGTCCTGGCCCCACTGCTGGACCTTCTGATGGCACCTGGTGTTTTTGGCCACTGTGTGACAGAGTGTTGGACTGGATGAGCCACTGGCCTGATCCAACATTGGCTCCTCTTAAGTTCTTATGTCATGGTGTTACTTTGGGGCTCCTCGTCAGAACTCTGGGGATGTCTGCCTTTCTATCATTCCAAATCTGCCTTTGGAGAATTGGGGGTGGCCTAGCCAGTTCTACATATGTTTTAATTCCTCTGAAAAGTAGAATACACACACTCCGGTTCTTATGTTCTGTGGGACTGCCTCTCCTAGTATGTCCCCCAGAGAGCATAAGGCTCAAGTGACCAATGTCTACTGGAAGTCCCTGGCCCAAGGTGCATCCAGCTGTCCTCAACCAAGGCCATGGCCTTTTTTGGCCCTGGCTCCAACTTGTTGGAATTCTCTGCCTACTGACATCTGGGCCCTGCAGGATCTATCACAATTCTGCAGAGCCCTGCAAGGCAGAGATCTTCTGCCAAGAATACGGTTGAGGACAGCAATGGTTTTTAATGGCTTCAATTCCCTTCCCCTCATTGCTAACTGTTAATTGTTAATTACAAGTTGGGGGGGTGGCTAGAACTGTAGTCTGGTGCCATATCAGGGCTGGGATTAAGTTTAATTAGATATGTATTTTATATTATTTGTTTTATATGTGTTATAGTTGTGTTGTGAACCGCCCTGAGCCCACTTGTTGGGAGGGCAGCATAAAAGTATAATAAATAAATAAACAGGTTACTTTGGAAGGTGGACTCTGTGGCGTTATACCCCATTGAAGTCTCTCCCTTCCCCCAGACCTCACCCTTCCTAGGCTCCACCCCCCAAATCGCCAGGTATTTCCCAAACTGGCGCTGGCAAGCCTAACTTAAATGTACCTGTTGTGAATGTCAAGTTGAATGTATGTAGGCATGAATTAAGTTTTAGATTGATAAAGCAAACTCCCAGTAAGCAAAAGGGAAAGGAATTTATATTCACTTCTACCTCAAGTTTGGAAATACAGATTATGCCACAGTACTATAATGTCAGTACAAAAATGGCCTTGAAGTGAAGGTGAAAATGTCTTTATTGTGTAAGGTGCAGGTTTAATTGGCAAGGGTCTCGGTTGAGAACTTGCTATCTGTCATATCACAGTGACAGATAGCCAGGAAACCTCAGATGTGTATGGAGGGGAAAAGGTTAGTCTAAAAGATTCCTACCTGTAAACATTTGGCTTAGGAGGGGAGGGATTGAGGGTTGACAACATTCTGTTCAAGAATCTCTGGTCCTGTGACCTGTATATTCTGGAAGCTTCATCCATCAATTAGGTACAGGAGAGGGATTCAGTCCTGCAATTAAAATTTTAATCAGTCTAGTATACTGATTACATGGAGGTAGATCAAGATGGGTAGCCATTTTCGTTCATCTGTAGCAGTAGAAAAGAGCAATAGTCCAGTAGCACCT
>NW_015161410.1:1374452-1381107 GCF_001447785.1 Gekko japonicus
AGTGACTCATGAAAGCTCATACCCTGCCACAAATGTTGTTAGTCTTTGAGGTGCTACTGGACTATTGCTCTTTTCTACTGATTACATGGTTAAAGATAGAATAAAAAGTGATGCTTGTAACCAGTTGCAGAAATAGCCAAACTTTGTGAGACAGTTTCCCCCCAGTGGTGATTAACATCAGATTTCCATTGAGTGAAAAATTGTGCTTATGAAACGTGAGGTTGCTTTGCTGTCAGTATATAGGAATTGTTGTAGATTCTGAACCGTTAACAGCAGCAATCTGTTGGGATGGAGTGTGAATACATTTATATAGCACTTTGAACTGTATAAAGCAGTTCACAAATATGAATACTCTGTGGTCCTGTTCATTGATAATTAAGGTGATGTGGTTTATGATTAGGAATGCTCAGACTCCTGTGGGTTTGGATTGCCTCGTAATCAGCAGGCATAGATATGTCACTGATTTATCATTGATCTGACTGATCAACGGTGGTGCTGACAGCTGCATCAGCAGGACTTATCCATACTCTGCTTTCAGACATGCTTGTTTTCTTGTACATCTGCTGCACAGACATAATTGCTTTATCTGCAACCATGTTTATATCTGTCTTCCAAAATGAATTGGTTTTAAAGTAGATTCTACATTTTGTTCTCATTAATGAATTCTGAATATGGCTGGCCAATGTGGGTTTAGTACATATGGTTTAACTGTTTTGCAAAGGATCTCAGCAAAGAGGTTACAGCAGTCCATAAAACCAGGAAGTTATTTGGAAGAACATGGAAATGGGTTTAATATGGGTTCTGAAAGTGAACGAGACTGGGTCCTTCATCTGAATAGACCTGCTTAAAGATAGACTGGGATGCCAAAGATCCTACCCCAGCCACAATCCTATCGTTGGAAGAAGGGGACAGGACATCTACCTTCTGACCACCAGGAATACCACCTAGTGGTTAGCCTTCTCTTTCAATCTTTTCTACACATAATGCTAATAAACGTTTGCTACTAAAAGTTGCAGGTAGCAATTCTATACATGCATACTTTAGAACAATCCCGAAGAAAAACATGGGAATGAGTCTTGGTCTCTGTATCTAGAATCCGGCTTCCTGGAAGTAAGTTCAATGAATGAGAGGGACCCCTCGACCAGCTTATTGGGTAGTTTGGGAGTTCAAAACATCCTGGAAAAAGAACTCATTCCAATCCCAAGCACCACTATTGCAGACTGGAGCCTGTCATTACAGACCTTGGGGACTGAGAGTATAGTGCAGTCTTAAACTGGTTTACTCAGAATAAGTCCCATTTTATTTTAGGAGGCTTACTCCTAGGGAAGAGGATTGCAGCTTATTCTACTTTTGGACACTGTATTTGATTATTCCCTTAGTTTTAGTGGTGTGCTCCTCGTTTATTTGCACCTTTGCAATGGAGGGAGCAGGTCAGTTGTCTTTATCTACAAATGCAGTTTGCTAGCAGTAAGTTTGCAAGGAAATCAAGCCATTTGCCATGCTAATGGACTAATCCCCTGATCAGTGCACCAGCTTGGCTACCTTTGATCATGGTATGTTCACCTGATGAACTCATTAGTGGCAAAGGTTGTGGCATCCCTACTTTATGGCTAGGGTGAAATTAAGGCCATCTACTGAGTTCATGGCAGAAAGGGACATTCAAACTGTGATAGCACTGCAGTCAAGCA
Organism: Gekko japonicus; assembly: GCF_001447785.1. NCBI lineage: Eukaryota > Metazoa > Chordata > Lepidosauria > Squamata > Gekkonidae > Gekko > Gekko japonicus. The sequence continues at coordinate 1,376,141 of NW_015161410.1, forward strand.
GATCCAGAGAATAATCCTGAGCCCAGGGGTCATTTCCTGCCGGAGCACCCTGGAGCGGCACTCCAGCAGTAACGAGCCCAGGCCCCGCCCCCTCCCAAGCAGGGAGAATTAAATGCCTGGCTTCCCTGTGCGATCTTCTCCAAGTGCCCTGCAGCTGTGGGGCACTCAGAGAAGTTCGTGCAGGGAAGCCAGGCATGTCTGCCTGGCTCCCCTTGACACCTTCCTGTCTCCAGCCAGCCCAGGCTGGCTGGAGGCAGGAAGGGGAGCCAGGAAGACATGCCCTCCTTTCCCCCTGAGCTTCTCCACTTTTGTGGAGAGACTGGGGGGGGGGATTTAAATGCATGGCTTCCTGTCAAGGTGGGCTGGGGGGGGGAAGCGAAGCGAGATGGGGTTTAAAGTTTAAACCCCTTCTCTCTAGAGTTGTGCAGCAGCAGCGGCACAATCTTTCCATTGTATTATATGGGGCCATAGAATACAATGGAAAGATCCTGCCGCCCCTGCGCCATGACTCTAAAGGGAAGGGGTTTAAACTTTAAACCCCTTCTCTCTTTGCTTCCCCCCCACCCTACCTTGTCAGGCCAGCTGGGGAAGGGGATTTTTAAAGATTCCTCCCCCCTTTTTTGCTTCCCCCTTCTGGCACACTTCTGGTGATGTCAGGTAATGTGGCATATGCTAATGATTATGCTAATAGCAGGTATGCTAATGAGCTCCTGGACCTCTTTTTCTATGAAATGACCCCTGCCTGAGCCTATCTACTCAGAATCCTTCTCAGGTCTATTCTGTTCAGTGGGGCTTACTACCAGTAAAGTGTTCTTAGAATTTCATTTTTGATGACTTATTGGGACTAACAGAATAGCATGGGGTCTTGGAGAACTATGGGGCATTGTAAGATGTGAGGCATTGCAAACCAAGACTTCAGATCTCAAGGGAGAGGGTGGTGAGAGGTAGCGTTAACTAAGAAATAAACCAATTGTATGCATATTGCTGATTACATGAAAGGTGGAAAGAGAAGAAGAGGAGGAGGAGGCAGAGGAGGAGATTGGATTTATAACCTGCCCTTCACTCAGAGTCTCAGAGCAGCTTACAAACTCCTTTCCCCTCCCCTCCCCACAACAGACACCCTGTGAGGTAGGTGAGGCTGAGAGAGCTCTGACAGAAACTGCTCTTTCAAGAACAGCTCTGACAGTACTATGGCTTGCCCAAGGTCATCCAGCAGCTGCAAGTGGAGGAGTGGGGAATCAAACCTGGTTTTCCCAGATTACAGTCCGCACACTTAACCACTATACCAAACTAGACCAGTCATCAATGCTCTGTGAGTAGTAGTTCTGCCAAATAGGACTGAGTTAGCCAGCAGCTTAGAGAGGTCTTTATTAATAGAGAGTGAATGTGAGGAACAACACATAGTTCATGTGGTTGTGACTAACTTCTCCACAGCATCTTACACTTTCCACAGTATAAGGAATAGTACTGGTTAAAGGCACTTTTGGTCCAGTTGAAAGAGTCACGATTCAGGAATCAGAGATTTGTCGGCTGATGCACTTGCAAGCTCAGAGCCAAGAACAAAGCTTTTGTAATGTATTTCTCCCCCACAGACTGTCCTTTTGTTTAGCAATTTTAAATAATAATTTTTTTTTTTTAAGAAGTTTATTTAGGTTTTATAACACACAAAAAAGATGTACATCTTTTACATTTGTAGGTTATATATCCTGGCGAGTCTATTACAAAGATTTCTCTTTAACCCATTTATAGAAATCTGCCCATCTTTCTTTAAACACCATATCATCTTTTCTTTGCAGAATTACAGTTAATTTATCCATTTCTGCGACCTCCATAAGTTTATCTATTAAGTCTTTTCTTTTAGGAATCTTTTCTTGTTTCCAAGTCTTAGCAATCAAGATTCTAGCCGCTGTGAGCATATACGTTATCATGTATACATTTTTCCCTTTATATTCATTCGGGATTATATTTAATAAGTATGTCTCAGGGCATAATTTTAAGTCTATATGCAACATTTCACCGATTAGATTTTGTACACATTTCCAAAAGCTAAATACTTTTTCACAGTTCCACCACATGTGGATAAATGTCCCTACGTTGGTTTTACATCTCCAACAGTTTTTATTCGTTATTTTGTATGCTTTTGCTAATTTTTCTGGGGTCCAATACCATCTATGAAATATCTTAAAGATATTTTCCTTAAACGTTACCGCCCTCATTAGTTTCATCGACTTCCAAATCTTTTGCCATTCTTCCAATTGGATATTCTTTCCCAGATCCTTCATCCAAAGGATCATTGTGTTTTTTATATTATCATCATATTGGAAGTCTTCCAAAAGGAAATTGTAAATTTTTTGGATAAGTTTATCATTGGAAGAAAGCCATATTTTATCCAAATCTGTTTTGTTGTCTTCGAATTCATTATTTTTATCTTTATTATATCTATCTTGTACTTGTGCCTTCTCCCACCACGTTAGGCGGATATTTTTTTCTACTAGTCTTTCTAAAGGTCTTAGTTTGTTGTTTTCCTCCAGTAGTACATCATAAGATACAGCCTTTTCTTTCGTCATTAATTTGGTGTTTATGAATGCCTCCAGAGGGGACACCCATCTTGGAGTTTTTAAATAATATCTATGTTTCATTTCTTCCCATACTTTAATTAGAGCAGCTCTAATGATGTGGCTATGGAAGTTGGAGTGGACTTTATCTTTCCCGTACCACAGGTACGCATGCCACCCCATATAGAGGTCGTGCCCTTCCAGATAGAGCGTTCTCCAGTTTGACAGCTGTATCCAGTCCTTAATCCATACCATGGCTGCTGCTTGGAAGTATATTTGCCAATTAGGAAGTCCCAAGCCGCCCCTCTCTTTTTTATCCTGGAGTGTCTTTAATTTAATTCGTGCTCTTTTTGGATGCCAAACGAAGGATCTTATTATTTTGTCTAGGTCCGAAAAGAATTGCTTCTTTTTAAGAACTGGTATGTTTTGTGCTAGAAATAAGAAACGTGGGAGAATATTCATCTTGATCGTTGCAACTCTTCCCATAATGGATAACTGTAGGTCTTTCCATTTTGAAAGGTCTTTCCTTATTTCCTCCCTCAATTTAATGTAATTGTTCTCTATCAGCATGCTGTTTCTGTTTGTAAGTGTTATTCCTAAGTATTTCACCTTCTTTACTATTTGTACCTTCGTCAGTTCTTGAAGCTCTATTTCTACGTTTTTCGGGCAGTTCTTAGTCAACATTTTCGTTTTTTTGTAGTTTATTTTAAGGCCGGCCACCTCACCATACGCTTCTATTTCTTGCAACAAAGCTGCGGCTGTTGTAATCGGGTTTTCTACAATAAAAGCCAGATCGTCAGCAAAGGCTTGTAGCTTGTATTCTTCGTCTCTAATTTTCAAGCCTTTGATTGATTGATTTTGTCTTATGTTGTCATTTAGGGACTCTAGTATAAAAATGAACAATAGCGGCGATAGTGGGCATCCTTGCCTGGTGCCTTTCTGGATCTCTATTTTATTTGTTAATTCAGCATTTACCACTATTTTTGCATTTTGTTTACTGTAAATTGCAGTTATCATATTCATAAAGCCCTTTCCGCATTCCCAGGCCTTCAGTTTTAATTTTAGAAAATCCCATGAGACATTATCAAATGCTTTTTCAGCATCTAAGAAAATCAACGCCATTTGCTTGTCTGGGTGTTGTTCATAATACTCGATTATATTTATTACAGTTCTTATGTTATTTTTCATCTGCCTCTTAGGGAGGAAGCCTGCTTGATCTTGGTGTATCACTTGTTGTAAGACTTTTTTGAATCTCGCAGCTACAATGCTTGCAAATATTTTGTAATCTGCGTTGAGTAGTGAAATCGGTCTGTAATTTTGTATTTCATATTCATCTGATTCTTGTTTATGAATTAATGATATCGTTGCATCCTTCCAAGATTCCGGCATGGTTGAGCTTTTAACTATCGTTTGGAGTACTTCTTTAAAGTGTGTAAGTATGTGTTCCTCAAAGTTTTTGTAAAATTCCACCGGGATTCCATCAGGGCCGGCAGCTTTGTTTATTTTTTGCTTTTTGATTGCCTCTATTATTTCATATGGTGCAATCGTTTCATTTAGAATTCTTTTCTGATCTTCAGTAAATTTCTTTTGATTGTATAGAAGTAAATAGTCTATTGTCTCTTGTTGGTTCAATTTTTCTTGGTGATATAGTTTAGTATAGAATTTTGCTACTATGTCTTTTATGTCTTCCGACCTATATTTCAGGTCCTTCTTTTCATCTCTTAAGGCCACAATGGTTCTTTTCGCTCTTTCTTTTCTGAGTTTGAAAGCTAGCCATCTCGTTGGCTTATTTGCATTCTCGAAGAAATTTTGTTTTGTGTATTCTAGTTTTCTGGCTATTTCTTGAGACAATAGAAGGTTCATTTTATGTTGTAATAAATTAAGTTTTGCTCTTGTTTTTTCTATTTCCGATAGATTTTTGAGTTTATCTTCCTCTAGTTTCATTTTACTCTCCACCTTCTTTATTTTTTCGCCTCTCTGCTTCCTTCTCCATGCATCTTGATTTATAAACCAGCCTCTTATAAAGGCTTTGAAGGCATCCCATGTAATGTGTATCGGTGTTTCTTTTGAGGTGTTAATTTTAAAAAATTCTTTTATTTCTATATTTGTATCTGTTATGAATTTCTTATCTCTTAGGAGGTTTTTATTTATTCTCCAACTCCTAAATTTCCTCTTGGGATACATCAACACTTGTACCGGGTTGTGGTCAGCATAGGTGTTTGTCAGAATTTCTGCGTCGTCTAGTTCTTTTATCATTCCCATGGAGATCCAAATCATGTCGATTCTCGACCATGATTTGTGTCTGGCAGAGTAGAAGGTAAAGTCTTTTTTATCTATATTTTTCACTCTCCATGCGTCTACCAAATTATATTCCTCTGTTATATTCAAAAATGATTTTGGTAACAACATTCC
>NW_015161410.1:1381124-1426701 GCF_001447785.1 Gekko japonicus
ATTCCTGCTTTACCGGTTGTTTTTTCTCTTTTCCGATCTATTTTTGGGTCGAAGACCGCATTAAAGTCTCCTACAATGTAAACATTGTCCACTTGTTTCATTTCCAAGACTTTCTTAACTTCCAAAAAGAATTTTTCTTGGTTTTGGTTTGGCGCATAGATATTAACGATGAGTGACTCTTTACCGTTACTCAGAATTGTTATTGCAATGATTCTACCATCCACCGAGTTATGAATCAGTTTGGGCTGTAGAAGATCTTTTGCATAAATTACCACCCCTCTCTTTTTTACACTGTCTGATGCTATAAATTCTGCTCCTAATTTTTTACATTTTAGGTACTTAGCGTCTTGGTCTTTTATGTGTGTTTCTTGAAGACAGATTAAATCTGCTTTTGCTTTTTTTAATTGATGGAAAATTCTGTTTCTTTTTTGTGGCCCGTTTAGCCCATTGATGTTTAGTGATAAGATCTTAAGTTTCTTACTTGTCATAATGTTTGTTCTTAGGTCTGAGATTCTGGTTCCTGTATTGGAATCTGGTTTGCATCTGGGATTGTGATCTTTCGGGTATTCTGCGCCCTCGCTTTTTACTTTCTTTTTCGTTAGTTTGTTCTTTCCCTTCCTCTCTTTCCCCGCTTAAATCACACTGTGCTGCTCCCGTTGTTTCTTCCTGGTCCTCAGCACATTCTCCCTCCTCTTCTTCATCCTCCTCCTCCTCTTCCTCTTCTTCTCTTCGCCACCCCAGATTTTCCCCTTCGTTCTCCAGGAAATTTTCTAATTTGAAGATCGAATTTATTCGATATCTTCTACCTTTATAGGAAAAAAGCACTCCTTCTGGAATCAACCATCTGAAGGTGATTCCATTATCTCTCAATAAGTCTGTTAGGATGGTATAGGTAAACCTTTTTTCCCTAACCCTCCAGGGGACTTCTTTGAGTATCCTAATTTCCTTTTCATTGATACACACTTTCTTCTCATTTGCTGCTTTCAGGATCTTATTTCTTGTTTCATTTCTAAAGAATTTTATATGCACCTCTCTGGGTAGTTTTTTCCTTTTCACATATGCCGAGTTCCTTCTAAAGACAGTTTCCATCTCTCTATAGATCTCTTCTTTTGTATCTATCTTTAGTTGTTCCGCAAAGGATTCTGCCAGTACTTCCTTTAAATTTTCTTCTATTTCTTCTGGTATATTCTGGCATCTAAGTATGAATCCAGCTCGTTCCATCTCGAAATTTATGATAGTTTCCTCGAGTTTCTCATTTTTTGCTTTTATTTCTTGTATTTCTAAATCTATCTAGCGATTGTGTCTTTTCTACTAACTTATTTGATGTTTTAGCAATTCTTGATATTTCTTTTTTGTTCTCTGACATCTGTTTTTTTATTTCTTCAGTTTCTGTTTTAATTTGAGTTGCAATCCCCTCCATCTTGTTTGCAATCTCATCCATTCTTGTGCCTATTGGTGCTAGTTCTTTTTTAATTAAATTTGGTAGTGTTATTTCCATGTTTTGTTGGAACATTTGAGCCAAACTTTCCTGAATGTATTGCTTCAGTTCTATCATAGATTGTTGAGATATGTTTGCTTTTAGCTGTGATATATTCCCTGCCTGTCCTGGGGAAGGTATGGACCCCTTTCTGTTACCTCCTGCGCCTGCACCTGATGCCATTTTTTTTTGTTTAAATCCGGGTAGTTTTAATAACCTTATTTGTTCTTTGTGAACTACTAATGTTTCAGTAATTTCACGTTTCCCTTATAATCTCTCTCCTTTTGTTCACCCTCAACTAGGGGTAGATCATTTAAAGCTCTCTTATCTCCTATCCCTCGTCTCGAATTTTCTGGTCCTGTATCTTTAAATCTCCTTTTTTACAAGTCTCTTTGTTACAAGCTATATTAAAGTCTCTTTATTTTCTAATCTTTCCTAGTTTTAAACTTCCTATTAGTCCATCCTGAATCGCAGTTAAATAGGTTCCCAATTTGAACCCTTTTTTCCCCGTTTTCTACACTTCCTGGTTCTTCTCCGCTTATTTTTTCCCCTTTATTTCAATTGCGCCTGCGTCAGCGTCTTTCGAGCGTTCTCCGTCACCGTCCGTCACCGTCCGTTTCGAGCGTTCTGCGTCACCGTCTCCGTGCAATCTCCCAGCCGTCCCTCCGATCCTGGCTCCTCCTCCGGGCCAATCCTCTCCCTCTCCTTCTCCCCACAGCACGCTGGTTAATTACGTCGCGTCTTCCTCACACACCGCTGCAGCTCCGCGTCTCTACCGCTCTGCACCGCCCAAAACTGGATTTAAAAGCCTCGTCACGCCGAAGCAGCTGCCTTAAAGGGGCCGGATCGTGTTGCTAATAGGGAGACAAAGTAAGGCTTTATGTAAAATTTGCTATACTTGTTCCCTTTTCTTTTTGCGCCTAAACAATTAAACACCTCTTTCTGTGCGTTCTGTTAGTAGCCGCTTCATTTTCAAACCAAGCCACCTTTAATCTTGCGCAATGCTTCTCAGTTTATCTAAGTTCTCTCTCTGCTCACCCATTTATTATTTTTAACTTGGTCACAGAAAGAAAGTAGTTTTAGAAAAGAACTTAGCTTCGGTTGAAGTTGGACAGTTTTCCTTTGAAGACTCTTTGGGTTCCGTAGTCACGGCTGTTGCAGGAGCTGACGGGGGTTTCCTCGCCCTCTTGCTTCTCCTCTTTCTTGCCTCAGAGCGGACCCAGAATTAACTGGGGGGGTCGCCACCCACCCCAGACCTGGGATAGAAGCTCTTTGCAAAGTCTCTCTCTCCGGGAGAGACTTTATTTGATGTAAAAAGTCTTTAGAAAGAGTAGAAAGGAGAAGAATGCTCAGAGCACCGTTCTGAGCGACCTCTCTCGTCGGGACCGGAACCGGAACCTGCAATTTTAAATAATAATAATTGAATGCCCCCCGTGTCTCTGTGCTGCCTTGTAGCAGTGGCATGAAGAGTTTATTGATAGCAAGATTGAATGCTAAAATCTCTACACCAGGGGGAGAAAATTGATTTGCATTTGTACATTCTGAAAATCTAGCTAGTGGGATTTCCATGCTGGAGCAATAGGAAAATAAAAAAGTATTTGCTTCAATAAGGAAATAATATATTGAAAATAACATGCACTTCAGAACTACAAATATTTACCCAGAACCATTGTGTGTTTGATCCAAGCCACCAACGTTTATATTCATATTTGAAATGATCTTTCCCCCATCACATAAAAGTCAGTGTCCCCTGTTTCAGAGGGCCCTCTGTTTTGGAGCAGATTAAAGACAGGTTTTGTGCAAAAGGGGGGAAATGAAAGAACTAAAATGTTACATAAAAAAATAAAAACGGATTAAAATAATATATTTCTGCCTGCACCCTCTTTTTTCCTTGAAAGATCTAGTAATTTCTGAAAGTCCCCATAGCCTCTCCACTTTTCCTGCTTCCACCCACCAGCCAACATACCTTTATCTTCTTCTATGTCTTCAGCTTTTCCTCCTTCCCTCATCTTGGCACCCTCTCACTTGGAAAACTCTGGGAATTAGTGTGGTACTAGCCACCAGTCTGGGCTGGGCCCAGTTGTGTGGTAGGTAACCCACAAAATTTTTCAGGGGGCACCTCATTTTATCCTTCTAATGTCCTGGCCCCACTGGTGGACTTCCTGATGGCACTGGTATTTCTGGCCACTGTGTGATACAGAGTGTTGGACTGGATGGGCCTTTGGCCTGATCCAACATTGGCATCTCTTATGTTCTTACGTTCTTATCCTGTACTCCCTCCCTACACTGTTTCCACTTTCTCTTCTCCTGGCAGCACTCATATCCTCACCTTTCTGTGCTTTCTTCTGTCCTTCCCATCCACCAAGCAACCTATCTTTATTCTCCATTTTCAGCTATATTTATTATTTCATTTATACATCACCTTTCCCCAGAATGGGACCCAAAGCAGCTCACGTATTTCTATTCTTATCTCCTCCACATTATCCTTACATCCCTGCGAAGTAGGCTGACAGTATGTGACTAGCTCAAGGTTGCCCAGCGGGTTTCCATGGCAAAGTGGCATTTTGAACATTGGTCTCCCCATCCTACTCAGAAATCCTAACCACTGGCTTCCATGGGGTGGCTGCTGTTGAACAGTAGCAAGTAGCAGTCAGGCCTGGGTGTGTTATGCAAACTTGTGATAGCAAGTCACCCGATGCTTCCTGCCAGACCCTGCTCCAAATGAGCCCTCCCTCAAAGGCCAAAGCAGATGTGAAAAGGGGACTTTTCCCCACCTTTAACTGACAGAAACTAAGACTTGAAGGCCAGCAGTACTGTTGTGGTTGCCTAGTAACCCCCATAACAGCTATTGAGGGGGCATTCATTTTTTAAAGGTAGTCATTGCTTCGATTATGGGGGGACAGTTTAAAACTCCCCATCTATTTTTATTTAAATTTCAGATTTTTCTGCAAACCCCCCCCCCCCCCCCAAATATTTTAAGGTTTTTAAAAACTTGTGTTTTTTTTTTTCATGGTTTTTTTTTTTTAAATGTGCGGACTCTAATCTGGGAGAACCGGGTTTGATTCCCCACTCCTCCACTTGCACCTGCTGATGTGACCTTGGGTCAGTCACAAGCTCTGGCACAGCTGTTCCTGAAAGAGCAGTTTGTGTCAGAGTTCTCTCAGCCCCACCCACCTCACAGGGTGTCTGTTGTGGGGAGGGGAAGGGAAAGGAGTTTGTAAGCCACTCTGAGACTCCAAGTGAAGGGCGGGGTTAGGTATAAATCCAATCTCTTCTTCTTCTCTTCTTCTTCTAAGTCTCTGGATTTAGGTATCCACATATGGGGCTATGTTGAGATTTAGATTATTGATATTAGTCAGTGAAACTCATACATACTTGTTCATGGGTTAATACATACATATATGTTGTCTTTTGATAAGGGATTTTAATTAATATATTTATTTTATATTTTTATTTTGCTAGACACCTTGTGCGTTATGTTTCTGGAGAGGTGGCATAACTTTTTTTCTAAATGAATAAATATGTGTATCCATCAGAAAGTCTTTCTGATTTCCTTGCCAGATCCTTTTCAGTTGTATGGAATATTCTCTTACACACAAGATATATAATGTCATGACTGGTCCAGCATTCTTATTTTTTTTTTAAAAAAGTTCTGTGTATGTGTGTTACAGCTGTGTTGAATTTTCATGGAGTCAGCAAGAACGTGTTTTCTCTCTCTACAAGCACTTTCATACTTTTTTTTTTTGAATGCCAATCTCTGGTAATGTGATGCACATTTTAGAGGAATACAAAAATTATTTTGAAAGTTGATCCCCTTAGTTTGGGTCCACTTATGGTGTGTGTATAAAATTAGGGGGGTTTTTTAGTTTGAATTTATGTAATAGAATATTTGAAAATATCACATATAGCAAGATAATTAAAACATTACCCAAGGCAAGTATCCTCCAGATAGTTCCACATAGTAACACTTCAGGAATTTTTCCTAGACTTTCTGGTAAAGAGTCAACTTAGAGTGTCACCTACAGAGTGTCTCTCCAGAGTCTTCTCTCCCCAGGCACTGACCTCAATATCTCCTAGCATTCACTGAGGTGGTATTAGGGACCCTAATCTTCCTGGTCTTTTGCCCCTTCAGACGGAAGAAAGAGTCAGACAATCGAGGCTGGATAAAATAAGGCCACTTTATTAACATTAAAGTAACGGCAAGGGCAAACATAAAAAACAGCGGCACGGCAAGACCTGGTGTCGCTTTGACCCCGCCCTTAACCGTATAAAAGGCAAGACACCATGACCCCGGGTTGGAGCCAGCTGTAAGTCACTTGCAAACCCAGCCGAGCCAATGATTGGGATACGCCTTCAGGAGCCCTCAAACACCACCGCACAGCCAGTGCTGAGTCTCCATCGTGGCCATCCCCACCACAGCCCTTCCTCCATTTCTCCTCACGAGGAGGCAAAGGCGGCCCCCAGGAGGCATGCCATTGGCTGTCACCTGTGGGGCCGGATTACCATCGTTCTTCACAATGGATTTTTTGATATCTCAAAGACTACCAAGTATATTGCAGAATAAGCTTCTGTGGACTAGAGGCCACTTTGTCATATCCATGTTACCTGAAATAATAGGTATGTTACATCTTTGAAGTTCTGCTAAGTAATACCTCCAGCAGTTATGTAGAGCTGTTAAAATGGAACTGTTTTGCCAGGCATTCCAATAAGAACTGACTACGCTGGTGGGGTCACATTAGCACTTTACCACAGGATGTATTAGCTGGGATTTTAAGGAATTGCGTTTTATATTTTGTAATTGTTGGTTTTAACTGAATGTTGGTTTTAAATTGCTTGTAAGCTGCCCTGTGTTCTTGCTGCTAAGTTCTTGCTGCTACAGGTTAACTTCCCATGGAATCTTTGTCTGGATGATATGTACCAGGAAATTAATTAATTAATTATCATACGGTATTGTGTGTGGGATAGCTATGAGATCCCAGAAGGGATTGTTTGGATGTTAAAGCTATAGCTCTTTTTTGGCATCATGAGGTGGTGAGCCATCCTTACTTTTAAGCTGTGAGTCAGAGGACCTGCATAAGGTCACCCAGCTAGCTTCAAGTGGGGAAGTGGGGAATCGAATCCAGTTCTCCAGATTAGAGTTTGCCGCTCTTAACCACTACACCAAACTGGGTCTTGGCGTGTGTCAGGGATTATGTTCCTTCTAAAGATGGATCTGACTGATTAGTAATTTGGCAAGATTCAGTGAGGCATCTATTGGCTGTGAGGGCTAGAAAAGGCTTCAAATGAAGGAATGCTCACATGGTAGCTGTTTATTCTAATCTTTGTATAGTTAGCTCCCATAAAATCTTTTGGCATGGAGCTTCTTCCTGTCCTAAATCGGGGAAGTCCTGTTTTTTGCTACCATTATCACTTTATGTTCCATATTGTGTCGTGTTTCCCATTTTCATAACCTTAGTTTGCTTCAGTCTGTTTTTCAGTTTTCAGGGTCTCTCCACAGTTCACATTCCAGGACTTCCCTATTTTCTCCCCTGTACATGTTCATCAGAGAGTCTATTTATAAAATGTGCATTTCGTTTGAGAGGCAACTCATTTTTTTGTCCTTTATTAGCCCAGGTAAGTCGAAGACATGCCCTCAAATAATTTTCTGTTTTGTTTTCAGATTCAGATCAGTTTTATCAAGTCAGTTCTGGGACAGCAGTGAGAATTTTCATGTTCACTAGCAAAGGCTCGCTGCCATATTTGAATGATGGGAACAGTGGTGGTATTAATATGTACTGGCAGAACCACACTGCCAGGATTTGGGTGATGCCAACTTTTTTTGGGGGGGAGTACCTGGCCGATGTGGTTTGGAGTTTGCCAGAGAGCTTCTGACACTGCAAAACTAGCCTACATGCCTAGATATTCTTCCTTGCCATCCCCCCCCCCCCACTTTGACTCATCAGGCATAATAAGCTGCATGGTATACTCAGATTTTTTTGAAGGAAAAAGAACAGCTTGGCATCCAGAAATACCATTTCCTGAGTCAGCGAGGGCATCTTCCTCACGATGGCGTGAGACTCCCTACTGATTAGAATAACCCTCTAGTCAGCTGTGTCATCCATGGTGCTAATTTAAAGGCCACAGTAATGTCACTGAACAGCTGAGCAGTGGCTGGGAAAGAGAATCCTCTTTAAAGCAGATTTTTATCTCCGCTTTATTAAATTTTTCACAGATATTTACATCCTGCCAAATAAACAAGCTGAGCCATGAAGTGATATATCCGAAACATTCTAAGCTTCAAAACCCTTTTAAATATCTCTTTATGGACTTTGGGCGCCAAGCCAGTATCCCCCCTTCTCTACACAGGGCTCTGTTTTTGCTTGCATCTTTCCTTGTTTCTCAAAACCAGACTTTAACACTCCTTTGAAGTTTTATAGTGATAATATTGAACACACATTTCTCCAAACCAGAGTAAATAAAATGCCTGGAAATAACTGTAGTGTTTGTTATATCTATTTGAAATTGTGTAAAAGCCGTTAAAGAGAGAGCATTGATTATCTGCTTACTTTGATGAATTAGATATGTTTAGGCGTTAATGTTTAGATTTAGTCAGGAATGTAGGCGGGCCTCTTGGAGCAGGATCCTTAAGAAATGGTCATGATTAAACAGCTAAAAATGTGGTAAATTCCCTACGCTTTTGACTGCAAGGTTACCAGCTCTTACCTAATGGAGGGCAGCCAGCCACCATGTCGCAATATCCTTGCTCTGTTTCATGGCAGGAGTGGTTACTTGGAGGTATCAGTACTTCCAGAGCATGTTGGCTGTCATCTGTGAGGTAACTTTACTTTATGAGGTAGGAGAGGCAGGATCACCAACTCTACCTGTTTGAAGGATCTGTTCCAAATAATATTCCAAATAATATAATTAATGTGAGGGATTCTGTGAACTCATCTATGATGAGGCATCTGTATTTTCATCCATGCACTCTTCTCAGATATGATCCTTGATCTGAGATGATAAATTTCTGTTAGGTCCCTCACATAGTATTTCCTTTGGAAAATCTTTTCTGGATTTCTTGTATGTTCCCCCTGGATAGTTCCAAATGGCACCTTGTAAGTTCCAAGGAATTAGTGGCTGCTGACATCAGTTCCTGGTATTTCCATGCTGTTTTTCCATGACATTTTTGCACAAAGAGAGTAATATTTCAAGCTTCTTAGCATTATTTTGAAATTTTGGCAGAAATCTATCAAGATTAGAGAATTTCAGCTGCCTTTAATAAAGTTCTACAACTATTTGGTTGGATATCAGCTCTTGGAGGCTATGAATATTTTTCTGTTGTACTTATAATTCTTTTGCCTGCTATTGGTAATCATGTACAGATTAGCTTTAAACTAGATACATGTCAGCATTCAGTAAATATTGGAACAGCCAACAAAAATTCTCAAATGGAATAACATCTGTCATCTTTAATTTGTCAGTAGTATGGCAATATTATTCTAATGATTGAACTGTACACACTGCTATTGGTAGCAGCTACATTGATCTGACATTTTTTTGTTCATAACAGTATTGTCGTTATACTTGTGTTTGTCTAATGCTTTCCCCTGATATAAGTGGGAATTTTTTTGATTAGGTACTTTGAGAGAGATAGGCCTGTTATGTGTTCAGCACTCAAATAATTTCCCGTTTCCAGTAAAAATAGGTGGTTTTCCTTATCAAACTATTAGTTATTTTGATTCATTGTTCAGTTTACTAGTATATGTTTTCCCATTATATATATTTTGGACATTTTCATATCTTATGTCCTTAGTCTGACAAGTACACATTTCTTTGTATTACCTTTGCCCAGTGGGAAACTTTCACAAGTTTCTCGGTGTTATACTTGGAATAGGTTTTACACATTTAAACCAGATGACTCCATATAGTTCTTGAGTGCAATCCTAAACAATTTACACTCTTCCAAATCCATTGGTGTAATTCTGTTTAGGATTGCACAGTTAATCTCTTGGCAGGAAAACCTTACAAGAATTAGGTTTTAAATTTGTTTATTAGAGTTCATGGATCTGTGTCATAGAAGGGAGTGGTCAACCAAACATTGCATAGCTGTTGCAGAGGCAAATGATATTTCCTCATTCCTTTCAGCTATAAGAACATGTATCTTCTTGAAGTGAATGTGGGTGTCCCTGCTCAGAAGGCATACCTGAATGTAACAGAAGTTTACATTTTGGGTGACTATGTTTGGTTATGGAAACATGAATGCATGATGGCATTAATACCAATCAATGAATTATTGAATAGTTCCTATTAAAGAACAAACGAATAATGAATCACATTCCTGCCAATTCCGAAGGCATATCAACAGTATAGATTTTGGAGCAGGTGGAGAAAATAGGCATGATAAAGTGAATCACCACTAAATAGGTTAGTTGCGAAGAAGTGGGCCTGCAGCTGGATGACCACCCTCCATGACAAGGGTGTTCTCATTGTAGAATTGAGGAGATCCATTGAAAGAGATGAAGGGAAGAAATCCAGATGGGTAACATCTCTCTTCTAGTGTGCAGATTATCTGCACCGTCATTTATGTAGAGCAGTTTGCTAATCTCTTGACTGCACAAAGGTCATAATGAAATCAGACAAACAAAACAACATTGTTCCCATAACTGCTTTCCTCCCAACTGGGTAGGTTTTGCTTCTTTATTTCAATAATGGCAGCTTCCAATGGTGATCAGGCAGGGGAGGGTATCATCCTCAACCCTCAGATACAGAAGCAAGGAGTACTTCTTTTTCATCAGGATTCTAGAATAATTTTTGAGACGTGGCCAGCACATCCGTGGTGTCTTGTTTGTAGAGAGGATCATTGAACAATGGTTAGAAATGGGGGGGGGGCAGGGGTATCTTGATTTTTCTTAGTCACAAATGAAGTTCCTGCAGTGTGTTTGTTATTTTACTAATAAATAAGCACATTAGATTTTAAGGTAATTGTAGTGATTGAAAACTCAAAAACTCTCAACAAGATTAAAGGACTAGTAATATTATTATAACAATGGGAGAGGAGCTCACAGCATAGAACCTTGGAAATCGTGGTCCTGCTTTCATCTGTTTCATTAAGCAAGGGGATATATCCAAGAAATAAACAACTAAAAAGCCCAAATAGCCAAATCACAATAAACTCTGTCCTGTTATAAATCTGCAAATGGATTTTATGCTTTACCTGTAATTTTGTAATATTGTTGTTGAAAAAAAGGCCATTTCTTTTGATCTCAGATACTAAATTCTGTGGTGGGGTGTGGCTTATATTTCACTTGTTTTGGATAGATTGTCAGCAGCACTGCTGTGGCAAAAGCTGTTTTCATATTGTTCAAGAAGGATTTAAAGCTTGTTATATATCTAATATGGATAATCTACATCGAGTATGAATAATCTAAACTGAGGCTGTCATCTTCCCAGAGGGAGAGAGCCAGCCACTGCATTGTACCTCTATAGATTTATTTACAGATGTGCAAATATTGTGAGCTATTATCGCCAAGTATTTAAGGATTGGCCTGGGCTGTGTAATTGCCGCAATTCTGTTGAAATGTAGAAAAATAGGTGAAGAATTCAATTACATGAAAACATTGGGCATATTGGAAGGGGGGACACTAGTCTATAGACCTTCTGGTTGCCAAATATGTGTTTGAAAGTATGTGGGATAGTGCTTTTTATTATGTTGAGGTTAGAGTGTTTGGCCCGTATCAGAGAGACCTAGTTTCAATTCTCCACTTGCCAAGAAATGTGAGATAAAAATGTACTAAATCGGATGGATTTTTGGTGAGTACAAATTGTATAGCTTCAGTGCCCTGCATTCTCACCATGATTAGTCAAGAATAATACAGATTTGCTCACAATAATGTAATTGCTGTGGCTTGGAGGTTTAAATTTTCCTTGAATGAAGTGTTCAGACTGCCAGAGTGCGAAGTAATAATTCATTCTTTTTAGCCAAAAACCCTAGCTAAGCTAAAGTGGTAGTGCAACTACCTCTGTGCTCCCAGTTATGATGGGGTTAGAAAAGGCTATTATGTTTCCCAAGATACTTTTCTGAAACTCACAGATTATTCTGGAGTTTATGTAGGCATAATCTCACACATGCCAATGTCACTATCAGTTCAAGTGTGCATGGTGGAAACAAACTCACTAACGAACTTTTCAAAATATTGCCTTCTACACAGAGCACTTCTTCACAGGTTCTAAAATGTTTAAATTGATCCAAAGACTTTATGGATATTAACTCATTGTGCAAGGAAGGTAGAAAAGTCATTGCCATTTTTAAAGTGCTTCTGTTACAGACTGCCTTCTGCAACTGCATCCTGAATTGCAGTTGCAGAAAGCAGTCTGTAACAGAAGGACTTTAAAAATGGCAATGTCTTTTCTACCCTCCTTGCTCAATGAGTTCTCTGCATATTGCTGAAGAGTAATATTTTGGAGTAGTTGTACCTGTTGATGTTTTGGAATGTGATTGTTGTAATTATTCTTTTTGTCATATTTTGCTACCTGTGTGCCTGGTGCTTTCAGTTTTTCCTATCGGATATCTCAGATGTATTGGTGGGATTCCTTGGATTCTTATCTGAATTTAGTTGCCACATTGGATCTAATCAACTATGAAAGGAACAGCAATAATATCTAACAGTGTTCCACAAATGTGTGTTCATGTAGTAGTGGAAGGATTTGTGCCATTCTATATTCGGTTGGTTCTTCTATTCTTATCCTTTCACTAACACAAGGGGTCAGATCCCAAGTAGTACAAGTGGCATGATGCTTGCTGAATGGAACTTCCCCAGCTCTGTCCTGTCGTGGCATCCTGCCAAGCACCATGAAATTTTGCTCCTGAATTAATACATAATAAGTTTTTTAGAATTTTGCTGGGTTTTCCCAGCAGTACATCAACTACACTGCTGCATGTAGAAACTGGCGAGTATGCGTACATTACTGTTGCGGTGTTGGTCAAAGTTACAAAAGAAAGCAGGAAAACCAGATCCCCAGAGAAGGTTTGTAAGAACTGCTGGCCTAAGCAGTGCAGAAATCTCTTAGACAGCTACAGTTTTTCATCAGACATGTTAATAACATTTGCTCTAGAGATGATAGGGTTGATAGAGAAGAAATTTCCCTGTTGGCTTTTCCTGTTCAAAACTGATCACATACAACAGCAATCCTTTGCCACATATAACAGAGGTCCTTTACAGAGTTTACAGACCTTCACACAGCTATATTTTCAAGCAATGCCAAGTGTAACAAAGTAGATAAATGACTGTTGTTGAACAAGGATTTGTTGAAAATTTTACCTGTTAAGTTTTGAACTGTACTTCGTGTAGAGATCCTGTAGATTTTTCTGTCCTCCTTAGTAGAATCTTCAGGCTAACGTATTTTGAACAGATCTGTTTGTCTGATTTGCACCAATATGTGACTGTTAAAATTGCACTTTTTGCTGCAGCAGCTGGGAAGATTACATCCAAACATGTGCACTCTACTGCCATTCACTCCAGAGGTGACCACTTAATTTAAGTTTATCATAATAAATATGCTACGCATATATTTAGAGTTTTCCCTATTTTGTTGTGTTGGCTAATTGATGTAATGCCTACGTATATATCAATTCCTTGTATGAGTTCCTTATTTATATCCACTTACAAATATTATTTTGCTATGACTTATGGTTGTAAGCAAATAAATTGGACTGTACTGAAATAAATTATCTAATAAATTTTGGAGAAGCAGATGGATGTTTGCTTCTCACTGCTGGAGGCCTTTCTGAACTGATTCTGCATGCAGTTTTCTTGCTTTAGTCACAATGAGGATAATGGAACTTGAGTAATCAAACTCAGGTTTGTTTTTGATGTACTTTACCTGTGAGGTTGTAATAAAGATATTTCCTTTTTATGCGTTTTTTTTGTAACAGCAGTTTGATTTAAAGTTTTTTTTTAAAAAAATCAGTTAAATATTTTGGGGGTCAATGTTTGGTTACATAAAGTACATTCTAGTCTTTTTCACTCCCTTTAGTTTTCAGTGCTCCAGGGGGACTTTTTTTTAAAAAAAAAAACTTGTGTTGGTAATCACAAACAGACATAATTCTGTAATTTTCTCATGAAATATTGGCAAACATCTTGGCATTAATGAGCCAAAACTTTTCCAAGGAGGAATGCATTTCTGTTCAAACTCCAAGAAAAATAGTGTTAAACTTTAAAAAAAAAACAGGAAAGAAAAATTGCTCAATATTTTGGGGTTATTTTCAGTTGTGTGGGTATAATCAGTTCACGAAAATAAAATTAGAATTTAGCCCTATTCTAATGTTTCATTAGTGTTCCAATGAAGCCTCACTTGGTTTTGTCAGTCACTTGTGCAGGATATTTTATTAGAGAATTGTATTATGGTAGTAGTTTAGTTTCATGTATGTGTAAAATCAAACAACAAGTACCATCAGGTCTCTTGCATGCCTTTGCAAGAATTCTTGAGACTGTGTTGTTATAATCTTTTTTGACATGTGTGTTGGTTCCTTTCCCTTCCACCCACCCCCAGCTTCAAATGTGGTACATTCACTGTGGTCAGTGTAATGAATTTTTCATATGAACAGGTTTATTTATAGCCCCTTTTTTTGTTTGCCTCTGGATGTTAAAAATTATTCTCACTTGACTGAGTATCTGTTTACTTATTTAAAAAAAGTGAGGGGTTTTCCTTTTAATTAAAATGTTACTTGTATACAGCTCTCAAGCACTGAGTAATCTTTTGTACATCCAAAGGCCAGCAGTGTCACTTGTCAATGCATCTGGGCCTAAATTATAATTTCCATATCGTGTGGTCTACCTTTAAATCAGCTTTCCTGTCAGTAGAATAGCAAAAGCCAGAAAGGGTTATTTTCTTGGTTCCAAAGTCTACTTTCTTTTAAGTTTTGTTTCTTTCTCTCTATGTGAGTGAGAGAATAGATTGTGAAGAGGTGATATTCTGGTGAAATATGGCGGGACAATTATTTTTTGTAACGGTTTTTGAGATGCCTGGAGTTTTTAATAACTACTGCTTCTCTCAAGTGCATGCTGTTACCTTTTGTTGGTGAAGGGATTCAGCTGGGAACAAATGCTAGAGTCACATCCTGTTTCTATTTCCGTAAATTATTTTGAACCTTGAAGCCCTTTGTTTCATTTTTTTCTCCCTCAAAGAATTTGTGCATTTGAAGGGAGAAGGAAGGGCACTCTTTGATGTTCAATGATATTGTGAAACCTCGCTGCTGTGTTTATCATATTTCCCAGTAAATGCACAAATATAATATAATATTTTTTGTAGAAAACATTCTCAAGGATATAAGGCTTCAGAGTTTTACTTGACCTTGCTTTGAATAATCCCCCCCACCCCCGTTTAAGGGTTTAACTTCTCTTTTTTTAGAAGTCTGGTAATCCTTTTACTGATCCATTCTGCTACAAAACGAAGACAAAAAAATTATATGCCTTCTCCTTCAATAATGTCATGAACAAATTGTGATTACTTTGGAAAACATAATCCTTAATGTAAATAGTGAGCAAATTCTCTCTCTCTCTCTCCGTCCCCCCAAATTGCAATTTGCCTCCATAGCAAGTAGTAGCTATTCTTCTGCTATGTACTTGACTGTGGAATTCTGCTGCATGTTATTGGCTGGTCCACACTTGTAATACTAGTAATGATAACAGTCAGATTTATATGGAACTCTTGGGAGTAGATGGCACTTTACCTGTCTCAGTAACCCTTGTAATAACCTTGAATAACCTTGCAAAGTAGATTACCATCCTTGGGGGAGTGGGGGTTTAGGCCAAGACAGCAGTGGTTTGCTGAAGGACATCTAGTGCTTTTGTAGCTGAGGATAATTTTTACCAGAGTTTTCTTGGTTTTTACTGCAGTTCCTTAGTAGGCTTCCCAAGTCTCCCCGGGGGGCGGGGAAACCCCCGCCCCAGAGGCCCATTCCCCGGCGGCGCCGGATCGGGCCCCGGGGGGAACTCCTCCCCGACGTGCGCCTCACCTGGAAGTGACGCAACCACGCCGGGCACGCTGGGGGCGGGGCCACGGCCATCCGAGGGAAAACGCTATGGTTTGCCTTTGTATGGCCGTGGCCCCCGCCCCCAGCGTGCCTGGCGTTGTCACGTCACTTCCAGGTGACATGCATGCGGCGCGTGCACCAGACGCCAGCCGGGAACCCCCCGCTCCCGGTGAAGATCGACTTGGCAACCCTGTTCCTTAGCCACTAAATGACAACTCAGCCAACTAAGTGTACACTGGTGGAAGAGGTAGGGTTGCCAACTCTCAGGTGGAATCTGGAGATCTCCTGCTATTACAGTTGATCTCTAGTTGACAAAGATCAGTTCTCCTGAAGTAAATAATTGCTTTGGAAGGTGGCCTCCATGGCATTATACCCTATTGAGGTCCTTCCCCTCTCCAACCCGCCCCCCCAGGCTCCACCCTCCAAATCCTCAAATATTTCCCAACCCAGAACTGGCAACCTAGGGTTGGGGGTGGGTAGAAGGCACTCAGTTTGTGTAGCTGTCATCTTTAAGCAATCTAGCAGCAAGGAAAATGCTAGAAAAAGTTGTAAGTGAAAGCACTATTACATTGTCACCAAATCTCATGCTTGTTCCAGGAATGGAGCCTGTTAAATGAGTAGAAAAACTGAGATCCCTGTGGCATACTTTTAAGACTCCTCCAGAGGAAAAGTACACATGAAAGACTGGCCTCTGGCAGGCTGACAACAAACCTTTAAACTGAATTGCTATACTAGGGGTCCCCAGTGTAGAGCCCGTGGGTGCCATGGCACCTGTTGACACTTTTTCTGGCACCCGCCAAGTCTTTTTAGGAAGTGTGTGGGGCCAGGTAGGGCTTTTGCCCAGCAAGGCTTCTGATTGACTATTGGAGATTTGATTAACTGTGCAGTTTTTTTTTTAAAATGTTGTTTTGGCAGCAGCTGCCACCGCAGCACGAGGAACTACACTGTGCTACTGAAGTTAAGCTGTGACAATAATTTTGTAGCTGGGTCTGCCTCTTACAGCAGCGAGTTTGTGGCAGCCATTTTGTTGCTGCATCCACCATGCTGTGTCAGAAATCCAAATGTGCCCCTGGCTTGAAAAGGTTGGGAACACCTGGCCATACTGTACTGTATGAAAAATATTTATTGTTATTCATTTAGTTAATTGAATTTCTAGCCCGTCCTTCCCCACACAGCAGGGCTAAGGACAGGTTACAACAGTAAATATGTTGTTGAGGTTTATATTCTGTTTTTCTTGGGAAGCTTAGAGGAGTATGAAGCTTCTTGACCGTTTTCCCTTAAGGCCATCAGCGTGGTCTGGTTTAACTTTGCAGCCCAGAAACAGTACCTTGAGTCTTTACAAAACTTCCTCTGCGAAGGAGGAAAGTTGGTTTCTTTTCTAGAAACCATTTACACTTTCAAATGGTCACTTGGTGCTCTGAGAACACTAAATTTCCATTGGCCACTAAGTTTCCTTAACATTGTGTTCATGGACACATTTGCATTGGAAGTTTGTTCATGTAGTAGCACAACATGCATCTTTTAATATTTATAGTGAGTCATATATATATATGGAAATGGGTGATTTATGGCACTTGTATTTTGAATTTATATTGCTTCCAGCTGAATCTCCGTACACAACACCCAACATAAGCTTGGTTCTAAATTCAATGGGACTTGTTGGTAAAAACTAATAATAATAATATTAAATTGAAAAATTGGTGAGAGAGGAATTTCAGTGTATCAAGCTAGAAGCAGTTTGAAGTTGAATTCCTTTAGTCCCTGCATTCTGTCACCTTGTGCAGTGCCGCTCAGACACCCATTGCCATAGTAACAATGTTTTAACTTGTATAGCTGCAAACATTGTTAATGGTAATAGCATTATCTAGTTATCGTAAATCCAATTATGCTATTAGGACCATCTAATCTGTTCCTGTTCCTACAGCATATCTTAAACAGCTTTTTTCTGCCTTATAAAGATCTCTTCAGTAGCCAGGAAGTACACTTGTGTCTAGACAGAAAGGCAGTCTCTGGTCATGGAAAACCCCATGTCCTGGATAGAAATGGACCGTGTCCTGATAATTTTTGACTTTTCCAGCCCAGTTTAACTTCTTGATTCTGAAGGTAATAAACTGGTTATGAACCAGTTTACTCTTCTTTTGCTCCAGCATAAATGATTATTTAATGTCTCATGAATATAGTTTGGGGTGTGTGCATGTAAAGTGCCGTCAAGTCATAGCCAATTTATGGTGACCTCACATGGTTTTCAGGGCAAGAGACTAACAGAGGTGGTTTGCCATTGCTTTCTGCTGCATAGCAACTCTGTAATTCCTTGGTGATTTCCCTTCCAAATACTGACCAGCACCGACCCTGCTTAGCTTCCGAGATCTGATGAGATCAAGCTAGCCTCGCCCATTCAGGTCAGGGCTACAGTTTGGTACACTAAGTTAAAAAAAAAGAAGGTCCTTCTTATGGAAGGGATTTGTTGTTCATTCACACAGTCGAGTCTGACTCTTCGCAACCACGTGGAAGGGATTGCACCCAAAATAATAAAAGAAATTCTCACTATAGACATGGATGTGGTGAATGCTTGCATTTTGTATCTGATCTTCAGTGCTTTGTCTCCTTACTCTTGGGGGCTACGATTTATTTATTTGATTTATCAACTGCTTTCCCCTGGAGACCAAGCTCAGGGCAGTGTACAACATGGCCATAAGATATCAGGTAAAACAAAATTAAAACCAGTAGACCAACAATTGAGGTAAGATGGTGCTAAAACCCCAGTAGGTAGTAGGTGACCTCAGAATGAGACACTGGAGAGCTGTTGCCAGTCTGAGTAGACAATGCTGACTTTGAAAGACCAATGGTTTGGTTCAGTATAAGGCAGCTTTATGTGTTCATGTGATCACGAGAAGGCCTTAGTGCTCACAAATTATTCCTAAATTCTCTCCCCACCCCAGAAGTCCTTTTCTGATCCCAGGGAAGCTTATTGTCGATGTTATGGGCCCATGTGGACTAAGGGCTATGAGGGTTAGGAGAAACCTTTCTGCCTCTTGTCAGGGCAGTTCCATTGATGTTACCAAGAGGATTTCAGTTCTCTCTACTGCAACCTCACTGAATCTAATCCATTAGTTTCAACAATGCATCTTCTTTAGCTTTCAGATATCAACACAGTGTTCCAGATAAACTTTAGCCAATGTAGCTTCCAGATGCTTCAGAAGAGTCTAGATACATTCAGTGCCCTTTCTATACCCCTGCCTTGCACATGTTGTCATTTGCAGGTTCTAATTTTCCTCATCACTTTTCCAAGGAAGCCTCTCATATTTTCTTTCCCATTAAGATTTCTGCTTGTTTAGATCCTCTCTACATTTGTGGGAAGTTTAGATTACATTTTCCCAGAATATATTATTACCTTGCATTCATCCAAGTTCCTTCAGTCACCAAGCCCTCTAAGTCCGCTGATTTGATTAGATCCTTCTGGACTTTATCATGAAAGCCCAGAAGACTGTTGCATTACTTAAAAAAAAATCTAACCTCAATAACTTTGTGTCACCAGCAAATTTCACCACTTCAGTTTCCATTTCCTCGTTTATGCCATTAATACTTCTCTTAAATTGCCAGGGTCCCAATTCCACACCCCAAGGAAACTATTATTAACTTCTCCCATTTTTACTGCAACAAAGTTTTAAAATGCTCTTTTGTGCTAAAAGACCTACTGAGTGGTTGTTTTGTTTTTTATTGCCTTCAATATAGTTATGTGGATGGAGAACTGGTTTTCATCAGTTATAGATTTTTCTCTTTGTTGTGTTGCCCGTTACATTGTTGAAAGTCTTGTCAAATATCTGAGTTTTCAAGATTTTTCTTGAAGGTGGTATAAACTTCCAGATCTCAGAAAGGATCAATCCAGTACTAGCCTACCAAATCAAACTCATCTGGGCATGGTAATGTGTGTTTTAAGCTTGGCTTTCATACTTGTGCAATGTGCTGTGGGAACCATGGAAAAGCAAAGGAGATCATCATGTGTCAATTTTTCCCATACTTGTCAGTGGAGGCTTTGAATTGCTTACAAAATATTCAGGAAACATCAAAACCTTGTTCCATCACTGAACTGCTTTGAAGGTGTTCCATATTGACAAGGGCATGCCAGCCGTCTAGCTAGTATTTCTGTATGTCTGCAGGCAAGGGCTCCTTATGCCAGTTTTCTCTTAAAAGCCAGTGTGTCAGGTTAGGATCTGGAAGACCCAGGTCATATTCCCACTCTGTCAATGAAGCTTGCGGAGTGACTTCTGTCCTGTCATTCTCCCGCTGGGACAGAGGACATCTTGGTGGATGATTTCTACCCTCCATCCAGGGAGGCAGGAACAAAGTCTTCCACTTCCTGTCTCCTTGGTGTGGGTCATCTCTCCAGTTCTTTTCCTGTGTCTAAGGAACAGAAGGCAGAAATCACAGTAGTAGCACCATATTGGCCTTGGCGACCATGGTTCTTTGCCCTCCAGGAATTGTCTATCCATCCAGCACTAACACTCCCAATAGCTTCAGACATGCTTCAGCAAGACCCGGTTTGGCATCCCCATCCAGAGTGGCTTCAGTTAACCTCCTGGAGATTGAGTGGGACAACTTCTTAAGACTTGGCTGTTCAGTGGAAGTAACTGACATGTTGCTAGCTTCTAGAAGACATTCCACTAACAGAATCTATAACACGTCTTGGAAGGCGTTTGTTTGGTGGTACAGAACAAAAACTGTGTTTTTTTTTAAATTCCCTTTCCTAAAAAGGAGAGAATTTTTTCGCTTTTACATTACAGAAAAATAGGGAGGGTATATAGCGGGACAAAGAAAAGTGTTGAGTGATGTTAGAAATTAGTATGTTAATCTTTTATTAGTAAAGTCAAAGTTTTCTTCATCAGTTGGATGATTTCGTTTCTTCTGTACCTTTCAAAATCTGTCAATTAATGTATTAGTAGTGTCCCTTTGGGGTTAGTATTATCTTTTAGTGCGCTTTCCGAACCAGTCTTCAAGCATTGGGGTGCTTCCCTTTTTTGTCTCTCAGGAAATACTTTGGACCTCCAGCCGCTCCTTTGTCTTCCTTGTCTTTCACCTCTCCCTCTGAACTGCTGCTATCCTCGCTTGTTCCTGCCATCCATTTAGCGAGTTCTGCCTCATCCTCTGCGCTGGCGTGCTTCTTCAAAAAGTCATGAGCCTTGAAGATGGAATCAATCTTCTCTCTTCTGTCTTTAAACTTAAAGACAAGTCCTTCTGGCGCCAACCATTTGTAATTAATTTGATGATTTCTCAAGAACATGGTCAACCCTTTATATTCCTTCCTTTTCATTCTAATTTCAAATGAAATATCCTTCAAAATCCGAATAGTCTGGTCTCCAATTTTCAGAGGCGATGATGACGTTGCTTTTAAGATTTGATCTCTGAGACGTTGTTTGGTAAATTTCACGACCACTTCTGCTGGCAGATTATTTTTCTTTGTATAGTTGGAGTAGGCTCTATAAGCCAAGTCCATCTCTTCTTTTATTTTTTCCGCTTCACTGCCAGTCAGTGGTGCCAAAGCATTCGCCAAAATGTCTCTGAGGTCTTCCTTCTCACATTCTTTCAGCCCTTGAAAGCGGAGCGTCAAGTTTGATTTTTCCATTTGCAGCATCAATATTTTCTTGTCTTGCTTCTCTTGGTGTTTCTCCACTTTACTGACCTTCTTCTTGACTTTCTGTATTTCTTCCGTTGATACCATACATTTCTTTGCAATTTCATCCACCGTCTTGGCTGTCTCATTCATTTTTTTTTTGTTGAATATTATAAGCACTTTCCATGCTATCCAGCTTCTGGTTGATCTTCTGCAATTCAGCCAGCAGAGGGCGCAGTATCTCACTTTCCTGCTGGCTTGCAGCAGCCCCTGCAGGGGAGGGGCTAAGACTGGAAGCAGCTCCTACCTTCTTTGTCTGCTTCTCCAGAAACTTTTTCAGCACCGCCATTTCCAGCTTTTGTTTACTTTTTAAAAGTTCGTGCTGCGCAGCTTGGTATGCCGTTAACTTTAAATTCAATCTCCAACTCACGGTTAGCCGCTTATCACTTTCTCCATGCTTTAACTTCTTCACTTCATCACTCAGTGACACCCGGTGCCTCTGCTAGTCCCACGGCAAGAGCCATTGGGGCATGGGGTGAGCCTCAATTTCCGACTATCCGGCCGGTAAAGAGGCACAACCCCTGTGCGCCCCGGATCGGAGCCTCTCCCTGAGGCTCGTCAGGGTCTCCGCTTGGGCGGATTCCCTCTCTTTACCGTGCATGGGTGAGTCACCTTCGGGAGCTCCCGAAGAAGTGACCGCCATTCACAGAGATCAAACCGGAAGCCCAGAACAAAAACTGTTGATCCATTAAAGCCAAGGATTAAATCTATTCTTTCCTTCCTACAAGGTGGTCATGCAGAAGGTCTCAAGGCTTCAACACTAAGATGTCAGGTCTCAGCTTTGATCATGGTACTACCTTAATTCCATAAATTGAGCTTATCCAGACACCTACATATTCAATGTTTTCTTAAGGGTATGGTCTCAAAAGACCCACCACAAGTGCATAGATTCCTGACACAGAGATTGCATACTGTGCTGTCAGCTCTCACTAAACATCCCTTCAAAACCATCAAAGAGATTCCTCTGAAATGGCTGAGGGATGTAAACCTTATTCCTGACAGCAGTCACATCAACAAGGAGGGTGTTCTGAACTAGGAGCCTTGTCAATTAACCCTGAGCTCTGTGGACAGAACCTACATTCAAACCAAAGGTGAATCCAGCTTTTCATAGTTCCCAGGAGATTTACCTTTCTTTTTTCTACCCAAAACCCCATTCACCCTAAAGAAATTTATAGCAAACATAAGATGTGTGACACCCACTGAAGGCATTCATCAGCAGGACAGAACATATTAGGAAAACAGATTATTCATTTCAATCAGTCCACCTAATAACACTCTAAAGATGTCAAGATTGGCCATCAGCAGCACTCTTAAGGCTTGTACTAATAAAACCTACAAAGTTCAAAAGTTACCCATACCAAATGGGATCTCCGCCCATTCAATTCAAAGTGCCTCAACTAACACTGCCTTTGCTAGGCATGCTACAGTTGAAGAGGTCTGCAAGGCACCCACTTGATCAACAATATCAACCTTTGTTACACATTACAAGGTGACTCCCACCAAGATGACTGGAAGTGGAAGACTTTGTTCCTTCCTCCCTGATTGGAGGGTAGAAATCACCCACCAAGACGTCCTTCTTTCCTCAGAGGAGAAAGACCCTTATCAGTAAGTATCGAACGGTCTGTTCTCTCTCAGCCTACCCTACCTTCTAGGTAGTTGTGAGGATAAAGGGGAGGAGGTGAGAGTGAAGTTGTAAGCCACTTTTGGATCCCATTGGGGAGAAAAGTGGGGTATAAATATCTGAATATAAATGAAAAGATTACTTTGAGATGGAAATGTATGTTGCCAGTTTGCACTTTCATTTTGGATTTCTGAGAAAGGTGGTTGGTGTTCTTGTTCTCCCTCTTCTAACATTTGGCATGTTTCACCATTTGTAACTCCTGCATCTATCAGGCTGTTAAGGCTACTGTGCCTCTTTATGCTGCTTGGCATTCAAGTTGGTATTTAACCCAGATGTGGATCATAGGATAAGCCAGAATAAAGAAATAATAGCTCTGTTCTTCTAGCTAAAGAAAGAAGATGAAGAAAGACCATGATAAAGCACATTCAAGCAAGAGCTTGCCTGTTTTTCCTTCTGGAGCTCCCCAAGCCTAAAACTACATTGTGTAGTCTCCTGAGGGTTTTTTGTGGGTTTTTTTAAAAATGTGAATTGTTGTTAAGCAGTGAAAGGAAGAGCTTTTGGCAGTAAAATAGTCTAAGACATTAGGAGTAAAATGGTTCAAAATATTAGAATGCATGCATGCTAATGCTTGTGCCATAGGATTAGTGTCTTTTTGGAAATGTGTCTGGCAAAGTGATCAGTGGGAAGCTTGGCACCTAAGTGACACTCCAATGTGAGATAAATTACATATGAGATAGTGATGCTTTGAAGGAATCATCGTCATAAGAAGTTGCCTTCATGGTATTTTAGCAAAACTCACCACTCAGGTTTTATGCAAGTATACCTTTAATTTGTTCAGTCTTCACATTTAGATCCCACCCTTCCTACAAGAGACAGAGTGATCTCAACAGAGATTTGAACACTGGAAACTAAACAAAAGAAAGGGGAGTTCTTAGTCCATCACTAAAACCATTGGCTCTCTTCTGCCCAATGATACTTTTTGTGACCTCAGGCATTGCATTTTACATGTGATCCTTTCAATTACTGCTTAATTGTGTTACATGTGAAAGTGCTTCAATCATATATTACAAAGTGAGACCCTGAGGATCATGGACCATCATGAGCTTGCCATTGATTTGCAATTCACCTGATGGTAAGAACATAAGAGAAGCCAATGTTGGATCAGGTCACACAGTAGCCAAAAATACCAGGTGCCATCAGGAGGTCTAGCAGTGGGGCCAGGACACTAGAAGCCCTCCCACTGTTGCCCCCCTCCAAGCACCAAGAATACAGTGCATCACTTGCCCCAGCCTGAGAGTTCCTATCTATAGCCACTGATGGACCTCTGTTCCATATCATTTGGAGTGATAATCTGAATCCCACATTTACCCTGACAGTGAAAAACCAAAAGTAAAACTGTAGCTGTTCAAATGCTGGCAAGCTAGAAAAGATCTTTAAGTGTAAGACTATGTTGCTGGTGACCAAGATCAAGGTAATTCATACTATAGTATTCCCTGTTACTCAGTATCGGTGTGGAAGCTGGACAATGAAGAAAGCTGACAGGAAGGAAGTTGACTCATTTGAAATGTGGTGTTGGAAGAGAGTTTTGTGCATACCATGAACTAGTCAAACCTGAATTCGCCCTCGAAACTAAAAGGACCAAACTGAGCTTATCACATTATGAGAAAACAAGAATCACTGGAAAAGGCAATAATGCTAGGAAAACTTGAAGGCAGCAGGAAAAGGGGGAGACCTAACATGAGATATATTGATGCAATCAGGGGTCTCATGGGGCCAGAGCTCTCCGGAGCCCCGCTCCGGGAGTGACCAGCCCAGGGGGCGGGGAGGTCACATGACCAAGCCCTGCCCCCTGCTCCCAGGAGCCAGCCCTGCCAGTAGGCCATGTCTCACCCGGGCAGCCCACGAGGAGACGGGCGAATTGGGTGGCGCCAGCAGGGGTCGCTTCTCCAGGTGGCTGTAGGCGGAGGAGAAGGAGGTGCCGGAGGCGACAGCGGCCAGGTCCCTGAGCCGGCCCCACCCTCGGTGAGCGACGCCTCTTCCCCGCCCCATCGCCCTGCGCCCGAGATAGAGCAGCTGCAGTGGCGGAGGAGGGCCAGGGAGCTGTGCTTTCTCTCTGGGCGCTGCCTCTCGTCGCTCAGCCCCACCCCTCCGGCTGACGTTGACTCACATGGTCGTCGTCGGCGACACCTCCTCGCCCCACCGCCTGTGCCATCCCCATTCAGACATCAAGCTGCCTTACTGGGTGACCCTAGGCAAGCAACCTACGATCTCCCCCTAGGGCTGTTGTGGGGGTAATAAGAACAATGATGACTACTACTGCAATGAACTCTTTGGAGGAAATGGGGGCGGGGAAGAAATCTATCATTTATTTGTTTGTTTTGTGGCTAAACGGCGGTAACAAAGAAAGTGGGGGAGGCGATGTTCTTCTAAAGACAGCTGCAGTTTCCCCAAATGCTCCTCCTCTTCCTCGCGGGCTCTGGGACACCTTGCTTCTTTTATGGTGGGCGTTCCACAACTCATCAAATGTAAAATACCACGTTTCCCCCTTTTTTTGTTAGCGCCATTTAGCCACAAAACAAATAAATGATAGATTTCTTCTCCGTCCACATTTCCTCCAAAGAGTCAGAGGGTGTGGCCTTATGACACACTTCCGGTGATGTCAGGGGGTGTGGCAAATGCTAATGAGTTGTGATAATGAGCTCCGGCAGCTCATTTTCTACAAAAAGACCCCTGGATGCAATCAAGGAAGTCTCAGCTGCAAGAGCTGAGCAATGATAGGACATTTTGGAGGTAATTAATTCATAGGGTTGCCATCAATTTGAAGCATTTTGATGCATGCACACACAGCAGCAGTTGAAATGGCAGAACTGATTGATCCCTTGCATGTT
Source organism: Gekko japonicus (assembly GCF_001447785.1). Lineage (NCBI taxonomy): Eukaryota > Metazoa > Chordata > Lepidosauria > Squamata > Gekkonidae > Gekko > Gekko japonicus. The sequence continues at coordinate 1,406,787 of NW_015161410.1, forward strand.
TTAATGTTGGTCTCCTTTGGAGTTAACACCTCTAATTTTGAAAAGTGTGTATCTGCAGGCTGACTTCTTTGCTAAGACAAAAGTGAACAGGTTTGTTTTCACAGAACCGTGACAGTAATTTTTTTTGGGGGGGAAATATTTATGGACACTAAATATTTGAGATTATATGCCTCAACAAGATCGTGAGGTGTTCAGTCTTCTTCTGACCACTGGATCCTTGATTGTTTCCCATTGAATATGTGCACATTTGATTTACTCTGCAGTATAAAAGGGTGGTAAGAAATTGGTTTTAAAAATTGCTTGTAAATATTATAGTAAAGTGTTCAAAAGGCTACAGTGCAATGCTGTTGAAATGAGGTGTTCACAAATGAATTATTTTTGATATTTGCAATCATGTTTCATTCAGCAGAAACATATATTTTCTTGATGCTTTAGTGTGCAATGAGTAGGAATGCTTTGTTTATGGAAATAGTTGGGTTTGGAGCTCCCTTTCCTTTGGATTCTGAAGTATGCAACAGTAAATTGTAAGATCCCTTTAAATGTTTGTATTAGCTGGATATTTTTTATTTGTGTTTAACCTGTTGTTACTTACCCACTCTAGTTTTTCAAAGTAACAGGCTGTGGTCTAGAGGGAGGTCTGGTGCCATGCCGCCACCTGATTGAGGTTTAGAAGAGGGAGGGAAGAACCACTGCTACGGTTGCTGCATCTCTCACATTGGGGGGGGGTGTGGAGTCAAAGACCCAAGCCCTACTACCCCTTTGCTGTGCCTCAGCTATGAAGGGGAGGGATCAAGCCACCCAGTTCTTCTTCCTCCTGTTGGGCTTTCGCTCAGGTCTTTCTGTGTCTTTCCTACATGGGGAGAAGTCCAACTTCTTCAGCCTGAGATGTTAGCTCTGTGTGTAGCCCAGTCTGGTCTCCGCTGGTCCTGGCCCTCCAAGTTCCCTTCTCCCAGCCTCACAAGCCCTCCCTCCCTCGGGCCTGGAACTGGGGCTGATGAGTGCCCCTATGTGCCTCAGATTCCTGTTGCCTCTAAGAGGCATGACTGGGCAGCCTGATAGCTGGTAGCGTGTGTCGTACCAGTCAGCTGATGGGTGCTGCTGCTCTCACTGGCTCACCTTGACTGCCGTATCTTCAAGGGTGGTGCAAGCAGAAGTCTGCTTGGAGGCCAGCATTCTAGGGGTGGCCCACAACTCCATTGGGGAGAATGTCTCCAAACGCAAGCTCGGACTGCATTGCACCATGTCGTATTTTCTGCTTTAATATTCAATTGTTCTTGATTTACATTGTTTTAAACATAGAGTAAGTTAGTGTTGCCATTCCCCAGTTGGGTACAACCAGAGAGAATCACGGAAGAAGATTACGCAACAAACAAAAATACCATGGAGAATAACAAAAACAAGTAGGCAATCTATATATATGTTTGTGCGTGTGAGTGCATGAAAATGCATTAATAATAATAAAGTGACTTTATTATTGTTAATGGATTTTCATTCACACACACACACACACATTTTGTCTACTTGTTTTCATTATTCTCCCCACCCCCTTCATGTGTGTGTATGAACACCTGAAGTTGCCTTCTGTTGAGCAGACTGTTGGTCCGGCTAGTTCAGTACTGTCTTCTCTGACTGGCTATGCGTTTCCAGGGTCCCAGGAAGGGAAAGGCTATATCAGTAACAGCCCTAGGATTAATCAGGAATGGGGGGGGGGAGGGAGGAAGGGGGTATAAACATTCAAGTCGTGCCACTGGGTTCATTATTTTTAACCTGTAAAATTTATGTATTTGGCCTTGGAGTTCCTGGATTCATATCCTGGCCGTTGTTTTGGGTATAATGGCAGCTGCCAGGTTTGCAAAGATTTAAGTGTTGTAACCTTTCCTTAAATTCCAGAGATAATTTAAGCCATCACCTACAACGATCTGTGAGGACTGGCTACAAACAGAAAATGGGTTTTTGGTTTTCTTTGCAGAGCAGACTGAGATGCGATTAACTTAGCAAAATGGGTGGAAATGAAAAGTAAATTGGATTTTTAAAAAATCTTTCAGTTTTAATAATAAAGCAGAGTGTCTGTGACACAGAAAAGGAAAATGGTTTTAAAATGGGTGTTATTTTTATCTTGCCCATTTGTCCTTTTTAAAAAGTTTAGGGTTGCAGGAAATTTAGAATTATCGCAGAAGCACCAACTTTTGAAATGCTTAGAATCCTGGCATTATTAGAACATATATGTCTTGCTTTTAATTTTGCATTAGAAATGTTATTAACTTCCTAATGACATCTGTGAAAAGCAGTTCACAGGGATAAAAAGTATGTGCAGCTGATTTTCTTTGGTATTAAAAAGCCTGATTGAGTAAGGTGATTTCCAGCCTGACAGGGAACAGAACACAAACCCTTCTAAACATTACTTTTGGGTTTATTCTTAGATGTGACTTCAGGGATTGCTCTGTAGTATGCTACATTGAATGTGTAAGAGAGAGAAAAAGAGAGAAATGCCCTTGTGTTCTGCCATGGATTTCCAAGATGAGAAGCAAAGGAGCATTTCAAATGTTATTTAAAAGAAAAGGTGTGAAAGTGATGTAAAACTTACCTGAAATGTGTGCCCCGCTAGCTTATAGTTACCCAAACCAAACATATATGCTTTCACAAATTGCTGTTGATAAATGAAAGGAGTGCAGAAATATAACCTTGTTGCTTCAAGAGGGAAGGTGAATCTCAAGCACAAGGTTTTACTTCCTTAAATGAGAATCCAGTTCTAGAGAGGGTCATTGGAGTAATCTGTTAGATATCTGCTGCAGTGTGTACAGGTGATCCTCTAAAGGTTCGTTTTTCTGTAGGAGGTAGTATAGGTGTCCCAATTCCGTATGTTCAGTGTTACTATTTTATTTTGTTTTCCTTTGTAAAAAAATCCCACAAGTTTAAATGGTTCCTTTTTTGGGGGGTGGGAGGAGTGATAACTTCACAGAATAACCAACATGACTATGTTGAAGCAAAGCCTAAATTTTGTTGTTCTACATTAGTCACAAGCAGGTGAATTCAAAGTGGTCTATTTATAGGAGAACTAATGGATGTGTTTAACTTGACCTACTTTTTTCAGAGCACTTCAGAGAGAAAACAGATGCTCTGCAGTTGTGTGAATACAGATTTTTGACAAGGTTTCTCCTCCCCTCCTTCTCTTTTTAACTGAATTAGATACCGATGTGTCTGTACAGAGTACTTTCCCTCATTGTTTCCTAGGTGCCACATCCGTTGTTCTGCAGACTCAGAATTGGCTGTTCACTTGTGGTTAATAATCTTTGCCTGCCCACAGTCTGTACTGGCCCGCACAGCATGTTCTGTGGAGAACTGCATGCATAGACTTTTGCTTCGTGTTCAGTGCTATGGAAGCTGCATTGCCAGTGTGATCTTGAGTCCTTAAAATGGGTTAGATCCTACCAGTCTGTTTGGCTATTGCTGGGCGTGTTCCTCTGGCCTGAAGAGCCTTCCACTGATGAAGTGATTTTCCACCAGTCGCAGAGGCTCTTCTATTGGTGGAAAGCTCCTTGCACCAGAGGGACGCATTGGCCCTGGTGGAATGGTCTGATAAGATTCAACCCAATCTTACTATTCCTTCAAAGATACAAGGCAGCAAGTGAGCCAGAAGAACCACTTCTCACGACACCTTTGGGTCTAGTTTCTGTGAGACTGCATTCTTTCCTGGGCAGCTTCGATCATCCCAGTGCCAACATTTGGCAGGAGTTTGTCACTGATAGTGTTTTGAGGAGGTATGTCATATGCAGATGGAGATCTTATGAGAAAGTCATGCTGATTTTCATGGATTTTCATGAATTGGTTGGAAATTCTGATGTTGGGCGGCCAGTCAGACTCCAGACCGGAAGACCTGGACTGGGCTTTGCAGGTTGTGGCTGGTTGGCTTAGACTGAGTCGGCTGAAGCTGAATCCAGTGAAGACAGAGGTCCTGTGGCTGTGTCGGGGCGGTTCGGGGGTGGAGAATCCACTTCCAACCTTCGGGGGGGGGGGGTTCATTGGGGCCAGCCCCGGGGGCAAAATGAAATGTTTGCATGGGTTAAAAGGCTGGTTTCTGTTGATAAATACCCTAAATACAAAGTAACACTAGAAGGCCAGATGCCAGCTAATACGTACATAAACCAGTCATGTATTAGAACTGCTGGTGTCAAGGGGCCACCGCTACTGCAGGCCGCTATTGCAGGCTGCTACTGCAGAGCTCTGGTCTGTGGTTTTAACAGCCAACTGATTATGAGCAGAAACATCGTGGAACATCTGGGCAGTGGAAATTTACTCTGACGATATACCATCTAGGTTAATTTTTAACTGCCGCCAGCACTTTGTATTTATATTGTTTTTATTTGTGTGGTTAAATATTGTGTAATTTTAATGTATTTATGCTTTTATGGAAGCCGCCCTGAGCCTGCTTTGCGGGAAGGGCGGGGTATAAATTTGATAATAAATAAATTAAAAATAAATAAAATTGATAAGTTATTGTTGTCGGTTGAACAGAATTTTATATAGAAAATGTATGCTTAGTTGTTGGATTATAAAATGCATGATGAAACTGTTAAAAATGTTATGATACAATGGGCCCAAAACTTGAGCCACAATATTAAGTTAGACCAGTGGTCGCAAATATGGGAAAAAATATTAAGGTTACAAAATCAGTTTCTTACAAAGAAAATATCTATAAGATTTTTTATAGATGATACATAATTCCTGAGAAACTAGCTAAATTTGATCCAAAATGTTCAGATATATGTTGGAAATGTCAAAGTAAAACGGGATCTGGTTATGTGAGAGAGCTAAGAAATATTGGGCATGAATTCATGAAATAATGCAGAATATATTGAACTGTCATATACCCTTTACCCCTGAAATACTCCTTCTGAATTCCTATCTTATATTGTATTTAACCACTTCTGCCAGAATTTTTGTATGCAGAATATTGGAGGAGCCTGGAAATGCCAAGCAAAGAAGAGTTTATTAATAAAACACTTAAAGCAGTGGAAATGGACAAACTCACTTTATTCTTGAAAGATCACACAGAAAATACTTTTAAAAACACATGGGCTTTATACATGGAATGAGAACTATATAAAAAATAAGACAAGGATAATAAGCAATTTTACTTAGAAGAGTTTATAGACTAGAACAGCTTTTATATCTGTATAAACTGTTTGCAAAAATAGATTATAACAATTTTTAAGGTCTAAAGTTGAAATTGACATGAAAAAGGCTCTTGAAATACCATTTACTCACAACGTACCCCCACAACTATGTTTTATGTATGTCTGTTTGTTTGTTTGTCATGGAAAATAAATAAAAAATTACTTGAGAAAAAAAAGAGAAAGTCATGCTCAAGCACATCTCATGTATCATATGAGTAGTAGCAAATCTGGTGTTACACATTTGTTTTTCCTGTTACAGAAAATTGATTGGTTAAGTCAGAAAACCAATGGTTAAGCCATTGCCTTATGAAAACCCAACCCTGCCTTAGCTGTGATGGAGGGACTGGTGATATAGCATGTGCTTTGCATGCAGAAGGATCTAAGCAGGCATTCTGTGCTTGAAACCTTGGAGAGGTAGTGACTGAGTTAGAGCAGACATTACTGAGGCTTACGAACCTGTGTTCTGAGTTAGCTCCATCTGTTCAGAGGACTTGGGCTAAACTAGGTAGTTCTTGAGCCTGAAAGAATACTTATATGCCATCTGGGAGCAATCCTAACCAGGTGTATCCAGAAGTAAGTCTTATATTCTTCACTGAGACTTACTCCTGGTGAAGTGTCCTTATAACTGCAGCCTTTCTGTCTCCCTCTTAATTAGGAATTAGAGCATATTTTAAATATTAAAATGCAAGCGGAGTCCTGTTCATTGGTATTTAGTTTTTACAGTGGAAACATTCCGCAAGCTCTTCCATTGGAAGGAGTTTCAGACTTTTTCAAATCACTCGTCACAAGATTGTGTTGTCTAATAAAAAGAAGCGATAGAGGCTTGAGATCTAATTCATCTGGGAAGGCATAGAACAATTAAGTCTTTTGGCTTTCTTTGTCTCCAGCATCACTGCTAAGAGAAAAAAGTCAAAAACCAGAATGTCTCTGGAGGCTTTAACACTTCAGCTGTATATGTTGGTGTGAATGAATGATAAATTACATTGTAACTAGATTTCCCCCCAAGAAATTCTCACTACTCTGTCTCTATATATATTTAACTGGTTTTCCCCTGGCAATAGCAAAACATAATTTATTGACTCTCCAATTATTGTTTTGCACATACTAATTTTAATAATTTCCAGATGTTGGCATACAAATGTGTACACCAGGTATGTGTTATATAACCCATTGGTTCAGGATCCTATGACCCTGAGTCACTGAGAAGGGTTTTCATTCATCATTTAGATATGTGTGTTTATATGAGAGTGAAACTTCAAGAACTTTCACTGTGTCCCATTCAAAAGGTTTTTCTTGGGCAAGGAAAACATGGGAGAAATCTTTATTTAGGTAACTGAATAATCACAGAATATTTCAAAAGAAAACTATTAGTCAATGAATTCATTTCCCAATATTTATGCATCGTTCTAATGACACAAAATACTTGAATGAAACAATGGACTGCTTTGTAATTTTGTAGTTTTAGAAGGCATTTTGGGGTGTGGATAATATTACTAAAGATGTCACAATAAACACTATTTTAAGTGGATAGCTTTCTGTATCATTGCTTGTTCTTATGCCGCCTCCTTTCTTCCTTACCAGCAGATGTCACTTTTGGGACTGTAAATGTTATACAGCTGTGGATTCATCTGTGAGTTTTCATGATGTTATAAGGTATTTTTTTAAAAAAAGAAGAAGAAGAAGAGAAGAAGAGATGGATTTATACCCTGCCCTTCACTACCCAAAGGAGTCTCAGAGCAGCTTACAAACTCCTTTCCCTTCCCCTCCCCACAACAGACACCCTGTGAGGTAGGTGGGGCTGAGAGAACTCTGACAGAAACTGCTCTTTTTCAAGAACAGCTGTGCCAGAATTATGGCTTGCCCAAGGTGATCCAGCAAGGTGCAAGTGGAGGAGTGGGGAATCAAACCCGGTTCTCCCAGATTAGAGTCTGCACACTTAAAAAAAAAAAAGTTTTGCCTACACACAGTGATAACAGTGTGTGGTAGTCTACAAATTTTTGCTATTTTCTGAAAACTGCCAGGGCTGTCAGATGTTTGGAAAAGGAAGAAAGGATTTAAATGAGCTTCAGAATCAGGCATATCTTTTTGTAAAAAATTAAAGGTGAATTTGAAATTTGCATTTATACCAAAATATTTCAAAGGAGTAAGTACATTTTATGTGGATTTAGTTTATCTTCTTCCGTATCACCCTGACTTGGATGGCTCAGGGCAGCCTGATTTTGTCAGATCTTGGAAGCTAAGCAAGGTTGGCCCTGGCTAGTATTTGGATTGAAGACCACCACAGGAGCTCAGGGGTGCTACCCAAAGAAAAGAAGAAGAAGAAGAAGAAGAGATTGGATTTATACCCCATCCTTCACTTGGAGTCTCAGAGCGGCTTACAAACTCCTTCCCCTCCCCACAACAGACACCCTGTGAGGTAGGTGGGGCTGAGAGAGCTCTTTCCAGAACTGTCCTTGAGGGAACAGCTCTGACAGAACTATGGCTTGCCCAAGGTCATTCAGCAGTCACCATGTGATTTGATAGGCACTTTTCACCATCACCTTCCTTACAGCTTCAGTTTGCAATTCTGAGGAGGCAAAGGGTACCAGAAAGGCAAAAGTCGATTTATCCAATTATCGAAAATTAGAGAGATTTATGTAGTGGACTTGTAATAAAGCTAAGAAATTTTGGATACAAATACACTCATTAATACAGAAAATTTTAAAAAGTAATATACAAATGAAACCAGGGTGTCTGTTGTGGGGAGGGGAAGGGAAAGGAGTTTGTAAGCTGCTCTGAGACACCTTTGGGTAGTGAAGGGCGGGGTATAAATCCAATCTCCTCCTCCTCCTCTTCTTCTTCTTTCTTTCTTTTAGGATTGATGGACAGACAGCTTGAAAATAGTCATGAAACTTTGTCCCTTTATATGATTGCAGCAGCGAGGTTACTTTATGTACAGAACTGGAAATCTATGAAAATACCTACAGTAGAAGAGTGGTGGTTAAAGATGTTAGAATTTGCAGAAATAGCGAAACTTAACTTCTTTGATTAAGGAAAAGACAATATCCATTTCTATTTTCAGCTGGAAGCCCCTTATTGACTTTCTGCATGTAAATGAAAAAAATGAATTAATGTTGTGGATTTGATGAGGAAGGAGAAATTTAAATATCAGAAAATAATTGTGAATAGTGATGTATTGTTTAATGGTTGTGATAGTAGAGTAAGTGGTTATGTTTAACTTTTTATATTTAGCAATAAGTGATTGTATTGGGCTTTGTTGTTGAGAAAATTTGGAAGTTTTTAGGATATGTTCCTTCAATTTTTCTTTATTTTTCTCTTTATTCCATTTGCCTGTTTTATTTTTCTTAAGTTCTATTTTTATACATATATGAAAATTTTCAATAAAAAGTTTAAAACAAAAAATAGAGAATTTGGACAGAGATGTCTGGAGTTACAGCTGAGAATTTAAGATCTATCAAGGTGCATTTGGGTGAGAATGGGAGGGAGCAGCCATGTCCCTTCATCAATTGTCCACTGGTATGTCTCAGAGGACTATTGCGGTGCAGCTGTAGTTCATGCCATCTTACTAGTTTTGTGCACTAAACAATGTGATTCCAAGTAATGTAGTGATCTAAGTACAACAGTGCCTGCCAAAGGCACAAATCCCTTTGCTTTATAAAAGAGTGACAATCCTGTGCTGAAACACTCTTTTACTTCTCATAATAACAATAGCAGTTGTAATAAATGTTCTTCGAATTATTTTCTTTCTGTACACTTTAACCAGCAGTGGACCATTAAACCTGAAGAGAATATTACTTCTCATCCCTGCTGTCTCTCTGCATGAAATCAGAATGAAAGTGTTGGGCCAACTGCTATTTCTTGGCTCATGGGGATTTTCTCTCTCTCCCCTTTTAGCTCACCTACTCCTACTTCCCACCCTTTTCCCTTTTGCCAAACTACCACCAAACCTTTTGCTAACGGTAATAATTTAAGGAGAAATAAATCTCATCAGATGTCCATGCCATGCACATGATTTTGAGGACACCATTTATATTTTCTTCTGGCAGAATTTTTTTTTACGTACAGTCCTAAGTGTTCCTGACCAAGGTTAGCTAAAAGTTAGCTTTATTGCTAGATCTGAAGGGCAGCCCTATAGAGTTTATTCCATGAATTTACTATGTAACAGCAGCACTTGGGTTTTTTTAATCATTCACATTCAAGTGTTTTTCTTCACCAAGGTCTAATGCCAGCCCAATAAGCCAACTGTTTCTTGTTACTTGGGATATTTACAAGTTTTCACATATGTATTCCAGATTTCATATTGGTGGGGCTTTCCCTGTATATTGAAAACAAAAGGATTTTTCTTTAAATCAAGCCCGTCTCTTTGATTAAAAACACTCTGTATTAGCTCTTGTTTGGTTTCCTTGTCTACTGTTAAATAGTTTCTGTTTCTGAACATCATGAGAAATGTTATCTGTTTCAATACATTTTCCTCGTTATGACATTTTGTGCTGATGACAGGCAAGATTCTCTTCAAGGTCTAAAAGTCCACTCTTTGTTAAATTGCACAAGAAGAATGAAATATGATGAAGATGGCATTTCAGAATGCAGAACTGTACATACAAACAAATCAGCGAGTGCTGGCTTAAGGGTATTTGAGCAAACAGTCACAATAAACATGCTTTAAAAACAGAAATTTAAGGACTCAGCATGGTGTAGGGGTTAAGAGTGGTGGACTCTAATCTGGAGAACCAGGTTTGATTCCTCCCTCTTCCATATGAAGCCAGCTGGGTGACCTTGGGTCAGTCATAGTTCTCTCAGAACCCTCTCAGCCCCCCCCCCACCTCACAGGGTGTCTGTTGTGGGGAGAGGAAGGCTTAGTGAAGAGTGGGGTGTAAAAACCAACTCCTCCTCCTCCTCCTTTCAGTGTCCCCTAATTCCTTTTCTTCTTATAGCCACCATCACATATGACTTTTGTTTATACAGCTCCCATGATTTCCATCATAGCCTTTTTCATGGTCAAAGAAAATCCCCCTCCTTTTTTCAGCAGTAGAAAATCTGCTTGGATCCAAGTATAAGAAGAGTAGACATATGGGAATCAAACCAGAGGAGACACCAGGCAATCCATGGAGGATCTTCCCTAGAAGAAACCATGCATGTACCTCATTCTCTTCAGCCCTAAGCAGTAGTGCCAAGTTCCCAACCCATTGTGGCATCTATGAATGTCTAGTGACAACTTGCTTCTTCCCTAAAACATGAGAGGGGACATGATTTCTCTCTTTAAGCATTTGAAGGGCTGTCACTTCGAGGTGGTAGGAAGCTGTTCTTTTTGGCAGCAGATGATAGGGCTCTCAATAATGGGTTTAAATTACAGCTGGAAAGGTACCAGCTGGGTATTAGGATTTTTTTTTTGCAATAAGAGTAGTTCAGCAGTGGAATTGGCTGCCTAGGGAGGTGGTGAGCTCCCCCTCACTGATCTTCAAGCAGCTGCCAGATGGATACTTCTCAGGGATGCTTTAGGCTGATCCTGCATTGAGTAGGGGGTTGGACTAGAAGGCCTGTATGGCCCTTTCAACTCCACAATTCTATTATTCTCTCTTTTCCCAAAACCCAGTTCTGGATTTCCATATGCATTACCAGAGCATGAGGTGCTTCAGAAGAATTCAGGAGGAATCCCCTTTGGGTCTTCTAGGGAGCCATCCATTCAGAAAAACTTGCCTCCATCATCATCTTAGAACCATTTAGTGATTTCCCCCCCTCTCATGGCAGCCATTTTGCTCTTGGCCTCTCCTTCTATAGCAGCCATTTTGTGGTGAGGCCCAATGCCTTTTCTCAAAAAATTCCACAGTTTGGGGACACTTGAGATAGTATTTTGTTCTCGATGTAACTCTAGAAACTAAAACTGCAGTCTAGAATTAAAAAGAAGCTATGCTGAATATCAAGTAGTTATCAGTGACTGTTTTCCACCTCTGTATTTAGAGTTAAAGTCACATTATTTTAGATTATTCATGGTCATAATAAGGCCTTTCCTGTCTGCTGATGTGGTGAATAGCTGGTCTGGACTGTCCATACTTTGCTTACTTTAAAAGTGTTATTGCATGGTGGGTAGAATATATTGATGCAGATATTAGAAGTGAAAGCATAGGAAAGTGGATAAGGCTGTGTTTAATTTTGTTTGTGCTATTTTTAAAAAAGAGCGGGTGGTCTGTTGTGTTACTGCCAGGTCTCCCTCAATGTTTGAAAATTGCTTCTCTCCGGAGATGTGGCCAGCTAATCAAGAAGTGAAGACTACATGAAAGCCAGTTAAGCTCATGTCTATGCTAGTTAAGGCAGAAGACTTGTCTCTTAGGAGAGGTGTTCTGTCGATCCTGGTTGTATAGAAAAAAGTCCTCCCCCCTTGTACATTAATTTGATATGCTGCAATCACCACTATTGTATCACTTCTTTGCATTAAACTATTTAGAATTCCTCATGCAAATATGAGATGGCAGATAAAGTATAGGCTGCTTTATTATTGTACTTCCACAAACTGATTTTTATGCTATTTATATGGTTTACTTCATAATGCTCTATGTCATGAAACGTTGACTACATGCTAACAAGCACAGGGTGACCAGTATGATGCCCACTACAAGAATCGTGAACAAGAACCTTGAATCATGAGGAAAAGTGGGATATGTTTATTTATTTATTTATTTTTCGTACTTATACCCTGCCCTCCCCAGTGGGCTCAGGGCGGCTTACAGAGGCAAGAACAACTTGCCATGGTAAAACAATATATACATAACAATTTAAAACATATGCTACATATTAAAATCTAATAACAAAGTGCTCAGTGCCATTCATAATCTGAAGATGGTGGATCGAGTGTCCAAAGTCCCAAGAAGACGGCAGAAGGATTCTTCCATAGTAGGTGTTTAATTGGGACCTCAGGGCGGTGGTGGTATAGTAGGGGCAGCAGCTCCTACTTGAAAGCCTGGCGGAAGAGCTCCGTCTTGCAGGCCCTGTGGAACTGCATAAGATCCCGCAGGGCCCTGATCTCCTCCGGGAGCTCATTCCACCAGGTAGGAGCCGCCACCGAAAAAGCCCTGGTCCTCGTGGCGGCTAGTTTGACATCCTTAGGGCCCGGGATGACTAATAAATTTTGGGCCCCTGACCGTAGTGCTCTTGGGGGAACATGTTTTGAATAATAAGTCAAATCAGATACTTCCACGTTCCATTAGGAACTATCTGTGTAATGCTGGGAGGGACTATGGTTCAGTTCTCTAGCACATTTCTGAGCAGGAGGTCCCAGGTTCAGTCTCTGGTATCTCTAGTTAATGTTTACAGCCGCTGGGAAAGGGGAAAAAACCTTATTTTCCTGAGACCCAGGCAGGAGGTACTCCAAGATTTCTGCCTTTGGAAATAATGATCTTCTTGTTCTGTCCTCTTAAGAAAAGGGTCTTTTTTGTAACTAACTGCATCCAAGCTCATGCAAGGATAGAAAATATTTGCAAAGTAATCACTGGAAGGTTGCCACTTTCAGAAGTGTGACGCCTTGATTTGGTTTAGGCTGAGAGCCAGTTTGGTGTAGTGGTTAGGAGCACGGACTCTAATCCAGGAGAAACGGGTTTGATTCCCCACTCCTCCACATGCAGCTGCTGAGTGACCTTCAGCAAGCCACAGTTCTCTCAGAGCTGTTCTCTCAGGAACAGTTCTCAAAAGCGCTCTCTCAGCCCCACCTACCTCGCAGAGTGTCTGTTGTGGGGAAAGGAAGGGAAGGAAATTGTAAGCTGCTCTGAGACCCTGAGTGAAGGGTGGGTATAAATCCAACCTCCTCCTCCTTCTTAGTGTGCCATATGTTTTCATGAGTTCAAGTCAAGGCCTGGAATGGTAATGCAGAGTGAGCCTGGCCCCTACTGCCTGTGGCTTCTTTTTCCTTCCTGACTCCTCCTTGTCCTCTCTTTTTCTCAGCTCTCTACAGATTGTTACCCTTAATTTTCTGCTTCTTCCTCACATACTTCTTACAGTCCATTACAGTCCTTTCAGTCCATTGCAACCCTATTCTTTGCCTGCTGCCCCTTAGAGCCCTTAATTCCCAGGCCATATTTGTGCTCAGCTTCAGTGTATATCAGTGCTAGTTTTGGCTTTAGTCTTATAAACAGAAGGGCAGAGCCTTCTGCGATCAAAGAGGGTGGGTGGAGAAGAAATGCAACTGCATCATCTTCTTTATATATTTTCCAAACTAAGATTTAGCCAGAACTCAAGGCAACACTCAGGAGGGGAGTCTACAGAGAAGCTCAGGTAAGGATTCACCTTGAAATGCTCCAAGACAAGGTCCTCCCACTCAGTTAAACTTACAAAGCACGTGATTGGCTGTTGTCCCTCAGTTCCAGCTGTTCTTAGCTGTTCTTACCTCTTCCTCCTCCTGTGCAGACCACACAACTGCTGCTGTTTGGGTTTGTGGACAGCAACCTGTGTGGTGGATCTGACGATGTGCGAAGGATGCGTACTGGCTTCGGTTCCAAAGAGAGAAAAGATCTAACCAGAGAAGATGTGATTTGATCTTACCATTAAAAAAATTGAAATAGCAACTGTGCAGGAGTTCAGAGCAGGGCGGTGATGCTGGTGGGGTGAGTGTGTGTGGAGAGCTGGTCCAGTGCTTCTTCACTGTGCTGTTTTGCCAATCCAAATTGATCTGTCTTTCCCTCATCCTTCTTTTTCCCATCCACACCCACACTGTAGGTTAATAATACCTGGTGGTGGGCATGTCAGTTGATGAAGCCATGTGGCTATGATCCTCATCAGGCTACACTCTGATCCTGGACCTTTGTGTAGTTTGTTCAGACTCCCCTCCTTCATATGAGTCTGTTTGAGCCAGGCCCACTGCAGGTTGCCAAATTCTCTAAAAGCCAGAACTCAGTCACACCTTCACACCTTTCCCAACTCTTGCACTTCAATTCCTTGTTGTTTAAACTGATCATGGGAAATATATTTTCTTGCTCTCAGTGGCAGGGGGATAATTTACAATAATATGCCACGTAACCCCCGCAGCTATGAAAAAGTGGTTTCTTTATGTAGTGCAATGATTGTACAGTATAGGCAGCTTAGATTTGCATATCATTGGTTCTAGAAGCTTCTCAAGCCCCTAAATAAAGTATACCGTTTTCTAATTTTACCTCAGTAACAGGTGGGATTTTTAATTTAACAAGAAAACCAAGGCAATAATTACTTGATGCAAATACTTTCAAAGCTGGTTACTTTTTTTAGCAAATGAGAATTCTGAGTTACTTCCCTCCGCAGGTGTCCAAATTAATCTACGTTTGGTTCCATGTAAATGAAAGTCTGTGTTACATGGGGAAGAAATGTGTGCCTGATTACTGAAATATTAAAGGTTTTTTTTAAAAGGACACATCTGTTGATTATAGCATGCTGATACCAATGCTCTAGTGAAGTTTAGACACTTCTTTTACTCTGTGAACATACGTGAAAAATGTAATTTTGGGATTCATAAGATTACCAGAACCAAATTGAATGAATATACGTTTTTCTAGAGCTATTAAAATTTGGGAGAAAAACATGGTTTTCCCCTACAGAAGTATGGTTTTTGAAAAGGAATTATATTTCAAAATTCCAATGGTATTGTAGATATGGTCCTAATAAGTATTTAGGTTTTTTTTTAAGTATGGTGCTTAAAGCAGTGCCAAGATATCATTGTCATAAATAATCTATGTATATGTTAAAAATCCCAATTAAATCTATATCAGCTGCAATGGGGACTATCCCAAGGTACTATAGTATTGAAATTAAGATACTTCCCAGAAGGCTGGCAAAACAGAGGGGCTTCCCCCCCCCAAGGTGAATGCTTACAGAATTGAATTCTAAACAAGGGCCATGTTCCATTACACCAGGATGTCTAAATTCCATTTTGATAGCTTCCAGATCTCATGGTCTATCTAGATTAGGGGTCCCCAACCTTGTGCATTTGTGGGCAGCTTTGGAATTCTAACACAGGGTGTTGGGCTGTAAATGGCTTCCAAAAGGGGCAGAGCTAACTGCAAAATGTCAGGGAGTCAGGTTTATAACTCTAATAGTAACTCTTTAACATTTCTGGCATAAGCTCTGTTCAGAAGGATGCCTCTTAAAATGAACATATTTTATTTATTTATTTTTGCTTATATACATTTTTATATACCTTCAGCCAAACACTGAAGATACTTGTGTTGTGGTGGCAGGTGCTGCCAAAGCAACCTTTTTCAAAATCTGTACACCAATAGGATGCTCTGCTGGGTGAAAGATCCATTTGGCCCTGCCCACTTGCTGAAAACACTCGGGCAACAGTAAAGGTGTGTGTGTGGGACCCCAGTCTAGATGCTAGAAGACCTCTCCATCCAACCTCGTAATATGTAGTTGAAAATGACAAGCAGTGTGACATTATTGCACTGTGCTTCCAGGCATCAGCCAGTGATGCTGGGAATGCTTGGCACCATGATATCCCGTCATATGCTGAATTCAACTGCGTGTTATCAGGAGTCACAGAGTGGTTGTGTTTGGATGGTCAGGTCACTCTGTCTCGCCCGTAGGGGGCTTTAGGGGGCATTCCGGGAGTGGGTGGGGCGCTGCATGATGTGCTGACATCACCTGGAAGTGATGTCAGCATGTCAGTGGTGTCAGGGGCGACACTCTGCTTTTTAGGCAAGACTCTATGGTAAAAGCGACCTCAAACCATAGAATATTGCTCAAAAAGCAGAGTGCCTACCCCCCAACATCACTGACGTGCTGACGTCACTTCCGGGTGACGTCAGTGGATCGTGCAGGATGATGCTGTTGGGGTGGGGGGAATTTCCTCCTGCTGGCCAGCTGGTCTGCGGTAGGCAGGAGCCTGCAAAAGTGGGTATCCCCCACCTGTACCTGGGGAATGGCACGCTTAGGTTGTGTGCAAATTCCTTGCACCCAGCAATTGGGTTTACATGTGTGATTCTGATTCTCTTGCTGAAGGCTGCATTTTTGGAACTGCTTCTTTCTCCTTCTGATACCCTGAAGCATTGGTGGGAGGAGGAGGAGAACAACATTCCAGGAACTCCGTTCCCACAAATTGTATATCCTGCAATGGGGAAGTGGAGAAAATCCTGTTAATGCAACTGTATTTCCAGTTACGTTCAGCAGATCCAGATGCTCATGAGAGGTTTTCAGACTCCCTGTTCTGCCAGCACCCTTGAAAAGATTTTTTTGTGATACCCAGGACACAATGGTAATATTTCATGAGTTTTGTTGCTGGTCGAAAGGAAAATCATCTACTCTTCCATTTGTTAGAGGCACCCCTAGAAGCTTAATATCCAGGGGGAGCGGTGGGGAGAGTTCTTGTGAGGCTTTTGTCATTATCCTTAAATATTTTATGTTGTTTTCAGTTATGCCCAATGGACCTAATTCTAATGCACACGTGCTCTGTGATCAATACTTCTGAAATCAGCTAGAACTGTTTGTTGTTCTTTGTGTTTGAACACTCTTTTTTTTTTAAAGATGGCACAAATACCTAATTTTGAGTTAAAAAAAAGATGGCACAAATACCTAATTTTGAGTTTGTATTTACATTCCTAATGCAAGTTGTAGGCAAGTTCAAGATGCTGGTTAACCTTTGAAACGTATTACTTGCCTGATGCTTAAGAGAGATAGATGACTAAGAAGTGCATATTAGAGCCTCTCAAAGCACGAGATCATCAATCTTCAAGTAGCTTGGCTTCACGCAGTGAGCTGCTATCCAGGGCGCATGAAGCATCCACAAGTCCTGGGGAAAGCTTGGTACATCCAGCTCCTTATTTGTTCAGACTCTCAGAGGAAATGTCAATTGGACATTACCAACTCTGCCTTTGCCTTGCTTTAATATCTCTTCAATAATTTAATATATTGTCTGACTCTCTCTGTGCTGAACTCATAACCCTTCACCCATCACTTACTATTCTGCTGATTGATGCCTCAGCCTATGGACTAATCTAAGTCTGTGCTCTCAGACTCGCTTGTTACGATGCAACGCTTTAGTGATGAGGGAACGTGAGCAATTAAAGGCACACATTTCTATGAAATGATACAGTTAATAATGCCATGCTGCCTGCTTCAGTGTGTGATCTCCTTGTTTACTGTCCTCCCAGTTCTCAAGTAAAAAAAGAAGCATAAATACATGACATGTAAGTAAGCTACTTTTAACCCTTTGTGAGAATATTGAAGTAAGTTGGATGCATTCTGTGGTCTGGGATTGAGGAGGCACTGTGGCGGCTCAGTGGTAGAACATTTGCTTTGCATGCAGAGGATCTCCGGTTCAATTCCTGGCATCTCCAGTTAAAAGGGTAAGGTAGCACATGATGCAAAAGGCTATCCGAAATCCTGAAGGTCTGCTGCCAATCAGAATAGGCAGACTAAAAATTCAGCAAACACAGTCAAATCAACAGAATGTGTGGGAGAACAAATTTACTGTGGGACTGGGTTTTCTTTTTTCTTCTTTTTTTCTTTTTCTTTTAAAAGAGCCCCTTACCGCCACAGAGATGCATATTATAGGGGACATTACATAGTCAGGACACAAACTACCAGGAAAGTCATCTTCTTTTTTGCTGGCATCATGCAAAGCCAGACCCTTGAAGGTTACAAACATTAAGGCTGTTTGTTCTTGACCAATTTAGAATATTAAAGGACTTTGATTTTGGCACAGAGACTAAACAGGGAAATTAGTGGGACACTTGCTTCTGGGCACGCAGTTAGAAACTTACAATGATCAGGTTTATGATGACCAAAACTGTCCCATGAGCCTCCTGAGAAAAACTTTATTTGTATAGATTCTTTTGAATTATGGTGCTGGAGAAGACTCTTGAGAGTCCCTTGGACTGCAAGGAGATCAAATCAGTCAATCCTAAAAGAAATCAACCCTGACTGTTCCCTGGAAGGCCAGATACTGAAGCTGAAGCTCAAATACTTTGGCCACCAAATGAGAAGGGAGCACTCACTGGAGAAGACCCTGATGCTGGGAAACATTGAAGGCCAAAGAAGAAGGGGACAGCAAAGGATGAGATGGTTAAACAGTGTTATCAATGCAACAAACATGAAATTAAGCAAACTCCAGAGCCCAACGGAAGACAGGAGGGCCTGGTGTGATGTGGTCCATGGGGTCGCGAAGAGTTGGACTTGACTGTATGACCGAACAACAACAACAACAACAACAAGTGTCTAGAAACTTGGTTTTGTACCAGGTACCTTGCCCTTTAAAGCATCCTCCATTTTTTGTAAACAAAGGCACCAGAATCTAGGAAGAAATGAATGATTTTCTCAAGTTTAAAGTTCTGTCATCCCACATTTTTGATTCTACATGTTTTAATAACTTTAGGCTTGTATCCGTGTTGACCTCTGTGTTTGTGCATATATCACCCATATGGCTAGAGGTGTATGGTTATTCTATGTGGAGGAGGGGATATTCTTTCCACAAGGGGCATATCTCAGACTTGAAACAAGTATGCCTTCTTGTAATGTTTTGCTAGGATTCAAATTGACTGCAATCTGTCACTTTATCCCCTAAATTCAGTTAATACTGCCTAGGCCATTTCTCTAATATTCACACACAGTTTTTATGAAGTAGTTTCAACTGTTGTGAGGATGAATACTACAGAAAATTTCTTCTAAATCTGAGTGATCTTGCCAAACCATACTTTTGAGGGGTGATTCAAGTCCAATTTTTGATAGCTGAAAGTACGTATTTATCATCTGTATGCATTTTCTACCATTTGAAATTCAGATGCTTAAATTATGTAACCTCTTTTTCTAGGAAGAAGATGGGACAGAAGAGGAAAGCAGCAGAGTTGAACCAGTAGGACATGCCGATACCGGTGTGGAGACCAGTATTAACTATTCTTTAGAGTAAGTTTATTAATAAAATTTCATTTTTATTGTGAGTCCTAAGAGTTGACAAAGTAGTTAGGGTTTCTTCCCACATTATGGAATGTAGATTGGCTTCCTCTACAAGTAAAACAAGCATGTCTACATATTCCTGGTCTAAACTTTCAGAATTCTGAAAATGGAATATCTCTCTTATAAAAGAAACCTTAATTACAAAGAATGATGGAGAATTGTGAAAATGGGGTACATCAAAAATTATTCCCCTAAATTCAGAAATCTGTGAATAATTATGAGTTTTACTCCCTTCCAAATTTTGATTGGGTTCATATGGTTCAGCACCAATCCTTTCAGTTGTTGGTTTCTGACCCTCCCTCTTTCCCATATGTTCACAAACCTGTCTATCAAATTTTCTGCTTTTGAGGTACCAGGAGACAAAGGTTGCTTATAAATATTTCCCGCTGATGTAAACTCTAAAGAGTGCAGTTTTTAGCATTTACCTTTGTACTGACCAGGAGGGGGTGGAAACCTGAATGAAAAAAATCTCAGAATCTGAATTGTTCAGAACAATGAATCCTCCTGACCAGGGCTCTTTTTTGTAGAAAAAGCCCAGCAGGAACTCATTAGCATAATAGGCCACACCCAACAGCAGGAACTCATTAGCATATTAGGCCACACCCCTAACAGCACAGCTCATTAGCGCATTAGACCGCACCCCCATGATATCAGAATTGATCCAGCCACACCCACCTTTTGCTTCTTATTCTGTTTACCTTTTTTGCTGTCAAAACCCAGGGCTCTTTTGTAGCAGGAACTCCTTTGCATGTTAGGCCACACACCCCTAATGTAGCCAATCCTGATGAGTTTCTGCTGTTGGGTGTGGCCTATTATGCTAATGAGTTCCTGCTGGG
>NW_015161410.1:1426764-1442886 GCF_001447785.1 Gekko japonicus
TCACTTACCAATATTGAAGTAAAAATTTTCATTGAACTTTGTTCGATCAACAATGGAAGGTTTGGACATACTATTAGCCTCCATTGAGAGCTAGAAATCTGGGCTTTTGCAGACCTTCTAGCAGCTATTTATTTTTTATTTCCCCGGCATCATGTAAATTTGAGGAAAGGTGGGGAAGAGGAGAGCTGTTGTTGGCTGAAGAACTATGAAGGGAAGTCCTTCTAAAGTTGGAATAAAAGAAGATAGGGTTCTTTATTCTCCTGAAAAGTCTCAGAAGGAAGAAGGCCATTTTGAATTGAGAGAAGTGGATTTAATCAGAGCAAAACATAATGCCAGTTTCCTAATCAGAGCAAAACATAATGCCAGTTTCCTTTTTAAAAAGCAGAGTAATGAACAAGTCACTGTTGAATTAATTTTAAATCTTAAATGAATAAAATAAATGGAGACCCCCCCCCAATTCAGGCAAATCGCAATTTTCCTATTTTGCTGAAACATCTGTTTATTTTATGTCCCTTGTTTGCACAGCAGCTACTAACAACATGGCTGACAGTGAATTCAGTAATTAAGGTCACATGGGCTGTACAAAAGCTACAATAATACACAGCAAATGTATAGCTAATATAGAATATTAGAATGTCTCTTTCTTCCAGTGATTTTGAGTCAGTGTAGCCAATAAGACTGCATGCAGCTCAGAGAATGTTATGGTATCATGTGCCTTGACTATATGCCTCTGAAAAATTGAGTGATCCAAGCAACTGATGATAATAAATATGTCAATAGGAAAACTGATCATAAACTCTGGTGCTGGGATGTTCCAAGCAAAGTTGATGCAAAATCTATTCCAGTTCATCTCCACTGACATATTTGTCACTTGATTACAACATCATGATCACTGAAGCCAGGGGTCATTTCGTAGAAAAAGAGCTAGGGGAACTCATTAGCATAACTCATTAGCATATGCCACACCCCCTGACATCACCAGAAGTGTGTCATAAGGCCACGCCCCCTGACATCACCGGAAGTGTGTCATAAGGCCACACACCCCGCCCCCAACTGTCCCGGCAGCCGCCGCCGGCCTTGCAGCTCCACTGCCAAGCCCCATGAGGGGCCCTGCGGTGGACCTGCAAGGCCGGCGGGAGTGCAAGGAAGCCCCGCGAAGGCCCTCCATGGCCCCGGAGAGGCAGGGAGCAAGCAACTTACCCTCCCTCTTCTCCTGCCTCCTCCTGGCTGAATGAGGGCCGGAAGCGGGTTGGCCGGAAGCGGGGGGCGGGGCTTCGTCATGTTCCCCGCCCCTCGTACCTCACCCCGGGGAACCGCGATCCCCCTGATCCCCCCCGGAATGACCTCTGACTGAAGCTATATGTGGATTAAAGAAGGATACAAAGCAGTCCCAGATGACTGTTAAACGCAAAAACTCTACTGAAAGAAGACTTGAAAATTAATTCAGATTGATTTGTTTGCTGAGCTGAAACTTTCTTGGGTAGTGAAAAATAGTTCAGTAAAGGAGAGTTTCATTAAATGTCTTAAAAAGGTATGTCTTCTGAATGTCACTTTGTAGAACTGGCACGGACATGGGTTCGATCCTGCTATTCTGCTCATCTTCCAGCAGCACTTTCCTTCAGCTCAACAAGCCTTTCTCTGTTGTGAAAGACTCTTCCTGCCAGAGGGACACTGATTGCCGCAGAGGAAAGTGCCATTATTAGCTGAGCAGAGTAGTAGAATGCAGCCTCACTTCTCAGGTATAATACCATATTAACTTGAAAGAAAGATGACACTGAGTATAAGACGACTACCTCTTAAAATGTTATACACAAAAAGCTTTTTAAAAAACTGATTGGACAGAACTGTAAGTTGTATATGAATTTAAGATGACACCCTCTTTGTTGTTGGCACCCGGGGGGGCGGGGGGGCTAGTCTTGCATTTGAGTAAATATCGTATATTATCAGGTTCAAAATTTCTTTTTTCTTGATAAACTACTGATAAGCCTAGAAAAAAGAAAGGTTAAACAACATAATTATCTCCCATGTGATGGCAGTGGGATTCCAACCCCCCAGATTTTTCCCACTACTACTAAAATATTGTCTAACCATAATATTTGCTATCTGGTCTATGAAATGCTTATCTGACATTTAATATTTCTATTTCTAAACTGGTTTGCTCTGGCAGGCATTTGTAGCAGGCATTGTTTTGGATGTGTTTTCCTTTTTAAATGTAAAGAATCATTCAATTTTTGTATGCTTAAGATTCTTACAAGTTGCCATCTGTGTCCACTTCAGCATGTACAGTCTGACAATTGCACATACAAGCAGTCCAGTTCATACTATATTTCATGATCAGAATTCTGTTTTAGCCTATTGTCCTGTATAATGTTTAATATAATAGCTTTATTTTGCTAAATCTTGTGCCATGTTAAGTAGGCACAGATGTCCCAAAATTAATCTGGATATGTTTCCGGCACTTGTTCATTTTTGGAACCATTTTTGAATGTGTATATACAAATACTTAGCTTTTTGAAAGACATACGCTAGAGCTCTTGAATCCAAGAGAAGGGAATGTATATAAGTGGAAATAATCAGAGATGAGTACTTAGAGCAACAGAAATATGAAATGCAGCAATGAGATATGGACATTGCTTTTAAGAGTTATAGTGTCATAGTTCTTCAACTGTTTGAAGTGTTTCAGTATTCCATTTAGGAATCCAATAAAGAAGACAGGACTTACATCCTTCTAAAGTGCTGAGGTGGATACACACTTGACTGAACAGGGCAAAAATATTGTCAGTGCATCTAAAGCTCAGAATCATTGAAAAACTCATACAACCCTACCCCAGCCTTATGAATGATGAGTCACTTCTAATTTTTTGAAGTAAACGGATTACATCTCCGGACTCAATTCTGGTGATAACATCTATCTAACAACCTGTACGGATATAAAACATGGACAATTCATGTTTGCTGTATTTTCAGTTGCATAGCAAGAAGAGATAGGATAGATGTAGGGTGTAGGATTCACTTTGAACTTTTGGGTTCGTTATTTTATTTGCAACCCACACACAGGCCAATACCAACACCCATTCTAGTCATTACTGTTCTTAATACAGTTAATATAATGGAATAGGGTTGCCCAACCATCAGTTTCCATTTCATTTGATTTATTAATAAAGCTGTTTCTATGATTAATCTTCTTTCATGCTGTCAGATTAATATTCAGGTATGTAGCATTCAACTTGGTTTTCACCATCACTGCCTGCAGTTATAGGATATCTTGGTGTTTTGGGTGTGTCTGTTTGTGTGTATGTCTTCTTTGGTTCATTTACAGTACATGTTCACATTCCTTCATTCGTCATTGTCTCACAGTGATATGGTAAAGCTCGTTGAAGTCTCCAATGACGGTGGGCCTTTGGGAATCCATGTAGTGCCTTTCAGTGCCCGAGGCGGAAGGTAATGTATTGTGTAGGTTTTTAATTAAACCATACGTTGCTGGGGTTGCTTTTAAGATTCCATTTTTATCGTAGCTGGGTGGGTGTCCATTTGAAATACAACATGATTTTTTCAGAAGGCAGCCTTGCTTCTTCTAAGTCATGTGAAATTCACTTTCTGAATATTGCACTGGTCAAGGTGAGGATGACAGAATCTAGTTCTTAATTTATAATAGGAATCATATTGTGTTCTAATGTGAAGCTGAATTGCAGGAACATGAATTATTCCTATCAGGGTCTCATAAAAGTTTCTTCTTGCCTTTTACCTTGGTCTAATATTAGAAATGCACTTCATGCAGCATTTATCCCTGGCTGCTTAAACCATAATTTACCAAGCTGGCAGCATTCGAAACCCCACAGATACACGGCTGTGTATATATTCTTTTTTTCTCTCTCTAAAAGTTGGAAGGGAAAAATTTATAGGCACTGTGGTGTTAAATAAAGCCAATGGCATGAAATATACCATACTTTTGTGATGTAAACGATGTGCTGCTGAACACAAATATGTCTTGTATTGCATTTCATGTAAAAAAAATATAAGTTTTTGAATGAGTTAAGTGTGGGGGGGGAGCAAATGCAATGTAGATGATGTCCTTTTCTCCATCTTCATTGGTAAGCAAAGCACTCAGAATCATAATGCTCACTTTATTGAGATGGAATTTTGAGTATTTAGGGACTTTGATTGAATGTACTTTGAAAATTAAATGACCTATGAAGCAATTATGATTCTGTGCCAGGATTTAAGGTTCTTTGTATGTTAAGAAGCCAAACCCTGACTCTTCCTCTAAAATCTAAGTAATACCTAAGGGGTGGGATAAGGAAGGAGATTACCTTTAACTTGGAAGAGTAATTGCATTCATATTTTCTGATCTCCTTGATGAGAGAGGACCAGGTATGCATTTTATAAAAGTAATCTTGCATTATATATAGAAGGGCGTATTTTGTTTTGACAAGTCCACCTATCCATCAGCAATTTCACTCTCAATTGATTAAAAGCAAATGTCACTGTGTATCAAATATATCTTATAAACTGCTTTTCATACTTGATAAATAGTTACTCCCCCACACACACCGTGTACCACAGACCTTTGCAGAATGATAAATGCGGTGTAAAAATCCTTCATTCAGAGTATTATTTTAAGCTTAATGGTTCGGTAGGCATGGTGACATGTGGTGCCACGACAAAACTAATAATTTTCCTACAGCAGCTTCCCCTGAGGACTTTGGGAGGTAAGACTAAATGCCACAATAAGTCTCTCCCTCTGATGAGTGATTTGATACCTGTTTAGCTACGGTCTCCAGGTATAAGTGGTAGCTGCTATAGCCATGTGTCACCCTCCCCTCTGTCTAAAAAAGAATGATGATGTGTTATGGTTTTATGCTGCTTAAAAGACAAAGTGGGGGTTTTCTGTGTGCTCTGATCGAAATTCCCAGAATAAAAGATAGTCTGGAGTTGGGATATCAGTGTTGGTAACTGAGGTTCCCACAGAGGGATGAGTGTTGAAAGCTCCTTGGGACAGGGTCTTGGCTTTTTGTGCTCATTCTATATGAACATCTGCATTGAGAGATGATGATAACAACAACAACAACAACAACAACAACAACAATAATAATAGCACAAATTGAAATAGTGAATGGTAACCTGTGAGAGTTCATGGCAGCCCAGTTTCCTTTCTCCTTGTGATCCGTTCAGTGGCAAAGACCTTTTGCCTCCAGAAAGGATAATTTAGAGGAACACATCTTATCTTGGCTTACCTCCCTTTTATTCTAGACTCTGACAAGAGAGGTAACTGTCAGGTGATGCTTAAGTAGATCCATATGGAATCTACTTAATAGTGGAGATTATCTTTGAGTTCCATGGAACTCTTTTCAGATGTTAAGATGTGGAGAGCAGAAACAAGAATAAACATATGCTACAGGATATTAACTCAAAAACAAGCATGTTCTGCAAAAAAGGAACAAAATAAAGATTTAAGCAGGGACTATGCTAAAACAGACTTGCTGAGGGAATCTGGAGAGAAATGAACTCTAGAGACAAAATAATGAAAAATTTAACATCAACAAAAACCAACACAAAAATGCCCTCCAGTTGTGCTTTAATTCCACTGAAAGACTTGTTCTAGCAATTAACTTTATGAGACCTGGGGTCATAGAACTTAAGTGTCTTGATTCGCCTATTTATGTATATAGGTGTAGGCCTGTTGGGAAAGTATTGACCTGGAGCAAAAACAATCCTCGCTAGTCCTTCTTGCACATACAAACTACTAGTCCATCTTTCTCCTTGATACTCAAAGAACACATTTAGCTTATAGTATTTGAGCTCTAAATTGACAACATTCCTCAAATTCCATTTCCCGTGAAACTGGAAGACATCATTTATCAAAAATTCTGTATCCCTTTCCATCATCGTCAGATAACTTTTTACTGTCTTGTGAGGTATAGTTTGAGTTTGAGCTTTGTTAAACATCTCAGCATCCAACTTTTAGTGAACAGCTTATGTAACCTCTGCCATCTTAACTGTGTTGTCGTTGTCAGTTGAACTTGTGTTATGTGTGTAATGGCACTATAAAGACTACATAAATCAGGTCAGGATGCTGTGATGAGAAAAATTCATCTTCTACTCTGAAGGGTCACTCTAATATCCTCAAAGAACCAATCAGTCAAATCAGCACTTCTCAATGGCATGTTACCATTGAGATCAGAAGTGTCACGTTTTCATACAAGACTCCCTCCCCCTTCCATTTCAGAACTGGCAAAGATGAATTGAGTTACAAAGACGGTGGGAGGGTAGAAACACCATTAATTTTTCACAAACAGGAAATTTTTGCATATTATCATTGCTTCTCTAAGTAAAACAAATTGTTGGTGACAGCCCCTCCTGTCCCCAAACTGTTAAACGTTGCATTCGTCCCTGACAGGATCAAGGCACTCATAGTGAAGGACACTGCAGACCATCTATCATTCACGTCTCTCTGTTAGATACTTAGAAACAATCCATTCTGTTAAGTGAGTGGCTGCCTGTAGTACTCAGGAACCTTAGCAGGGGTCAATTTGAACATTACTGTTCTAGTCCACAAAGTTTTATCATTCTTGGGAAGCAGTTACTAACACCAGTTTTGCTAAGTGTTATTTTCCCCCACACAGACAGTACGTGTGGTAATTGTGGCCATTAAATATATGCAATACTAATGTATGCAGCTTGACCTATTGGACGGTCACATTGGACGGTAATCATAGAATTGTAGAGCTGGAAGGGGCCACACAGGCCATTTAGTCCAACCCCATGCTCGGTATAGGACCAGCCTAAAGTATCCCTGACCAATCTTCACCTTGCCGCTACTTGAAAACTACAAGTGAGGGGGAGCTCACCACCTCCCTAGGCAGCTGATTCCACTGCTGAACAACTCTTACTGTAGAATTTTGCCCCCTAATATCCAGCTGGTACCTTTGCACTTATAATTGGAACCCATTCTGTGGAGTCCTCTGCTGCCAACAGGAACAGCTCCCTTCCCTCCTCTACATGAGAGCCTTTCAAATACTTTTCATGTTTCTCTTTTCATGTTTCTCTCTCAGCCTTCTCTACTCCAGACTGAACATTCCCAAGTCCCTCAGCCTTTCCTTGTAGGGCTTGGTCCCACAGTTTGAATGAAAGGTAGATCAGTTTATGCATCTTCTATAGCTTAGTAGACAGTTCATTCCTGTGGTTCTCTAAACAGGTAGAATTCTTGCTTTCCGCACAGAAGTCACTGTTCAAGCTGTCCTTTGATAGAGTTTGTTTGTTTAGACTTTGTTTTGGAGGGCATAGTTTCTAAATATGTCATGTCTATGGCAAAATGGTCATCCTGACTCATCCATGTGACAATGCAGCTATTTAAAAAAATAATTCTGAAAGTATTTTTTTTCCCTTTTGGAAAAGGTGTGATGTATTAACACTGGGCTGAGCTGATCCTTCATATTGTTAAATTAAGGGCCTGCTCAACAAACCTCAGCACATGCCTTGGAATGCAAATATATCCCGTACCAAAATTACACAGCAAATACTCCAGCATTTGAGAAAATTTGAGGTATTTCGGGGTGCTACCACAGAGGTGGCTCTGCATGGTTTTGATGCTCATCATAATAAACAGAGCATTGAAGAGCAGAACTTCCTCCAAATGACCTGTGTGAACAGTATGATCTCAAAGTCCTGCCATCACCTATATCTTTTTTTTTTCTGAAATGGAAGAACCAACACCTTGAACTGAGCCAAAAGCAAATTAACACAGGAAATTGGTGCAGTCACATGGAGTTCAGTGTGGTATGTTCACTCCCCTATTGTCTTTTTAATAAAGGGTCTGCTAAACTCAGTACTATCTGAAGCTTCTGGACCAATATAAAGGGCAGCCAAGAACCAGCATGATGTACTGGTTAGAGCTGGGGTCTAATCCCCAGTCTGATCTGGAAATGTTCTAGGTACTCTTGGGCCCATTACTCTCAGCCTTAACCAATTAGTTGTTGTGAGGATAAAATGGAGAAGGGGTAACTACCGGTAGTTGTTGTGAAGATAAAATGGAGAAGGGATGGAGAAGGGGAGAACAATGTTGTAAGCTGCTTAGGCTCCCCGTTGTGGAGAAAAAAGTGGGGCACGAATGTCATATAAAAACATAAGAAGACCCCTGCTGGATCAGACCGGTGGTCCATCTAGTCCAGCATCCTGTCTCATACAGTGGCCAACCAGTTACTAGGTGGGAGGGGCAACAACAGGGCATAGAGGCCCTTGATGTTGCCTCCTAGCACTGGTATTCAGAGGTTTACTGCCTCTGAATGTGAAGGTTGCCTTTAGTCACTATGGCTAGTAGCCAGCGATAGTCTTGTCATCCATTAATCTGTCTAACCCTTTTAAACGATAACCCTTTTAAAAGGCGATAGACTTGTCATCCATTAATCTGTCTAACCCTTTTAAACGATAACCCTTTTAAAAGTGTCATTGCTTATATCCATCACTACATTCTCTGGCAGCAAGTTCCACACTTTAATATGAGGTAGTCGAGGCACTAATTGTGCTTGTATCCTGGTGTGCAAAAAGGTAGCTTGAAGGAGGTGAGGAGATAGTAGGAGAAATTATGGGTGTTCCTTGCATATAGACAGTAATATTTTCTTGACACTTCTGCTTCTGCCTCTCGACTTCCGCTTACAGTTTATCCTTTGTGTGCCCAGATATATTTTGTACACTGGGTGGACCAATGATATACTTCTGCACCAGGTACCAGAAGGCATGCACATATTCATCACTTTAGTTGGGTCAGCTGAGCTAATTTCCTAAAGGGTGGAATTTATCTAGATAAAATTTAAATAGCAACCCAACAGCTTGTTGAAATGGTCTAGCTGCCAAGCAGAAATAGGAGAGCAGACAAATGTGGTTGTGAAACTTGAAAGATGCATGAGGGCTGTAAGAGAAATATACAGCCTGTAGAAGATTGATATTGTTTATCTCCAGCTTGTCCTGGGAGGATGATATGGAATTCACAGGTAATCTGACTAGAGCAAAACAGGAACCACCAATGAGAGTCTCTAAGCACAACACCAGCCAACCTTAATGTCCCACCACTGTGGCATTTGTAACCCCAGAAGAACCTGAAATCTACATCCGGTGTCTCTGAGTAAATGCTACATTGTTTTAGAAGCGGTTTGGATGAAGTTGATCCCAGCAGCGTATTGTCTTGATGCCCCATATATACAGTGTGGAATCTGTACTAATAATTGTTTCTGCAGGCCCCTTGGCAAAAAGTTCATTTTCTATAGGTGTTGAATAATGTCCTAAAATGATTACTGTAACCGAAAATTCTTCATTTGGAAGATTTTGGAGCCCATTACACCCTTACTTTAGGTAGACAGCTAGTAGTCTCAGACCACTAGAACTCTACAGGTGAGCTCCGGATTCAGCATACAGTCTACTGCTGTGTCAGAACTGAATTCATGGGATAACACATGCTGTCTTACTCCCACTCCATTTCATAAGAACCTCAGTAGACCACAATGTCCATCTAACAAGGGTGTGTTAAAATCTTCAGGCTGGTGGCCCAATCATACCTTCAAGCTTAGCTGATAGCTGCCTTTTGAGATGGTGAGAGAGAAAAAATCTCTTTACCCCAGTGTTCACAGTTCCTGATGATAAGGTGTGAAGAAGACTTATTTTTTAAGGTTAATATGAATGAAAAATGGGTAGACATGAGCAAGTGTCTAGAACATTTTTTGTGTTTTGCCATAGGGGACAGTTGAGCTTAATGACAGGAATGGAGTCAAATGTTACAACCCCATATGGGAACTTCCAAAATGCTAGTGTTTAGCAATGGCTTTTGCTATGACTTAAAATATTTCTAAGTAACTTACTACATGGATCAGCCCAACAAACATGTGGTTGCTGTGGGGGAAACCACCACAATAAAAAAAAAATCTGTTTCTTAGGGTAGGCAAGAACCTATATTGAGCCATATATTGATGGAAATTTGTTAAAAGAGGGTAGAGATAAGTGAGAATCCATGGGCAACTGTAGTATGTACTAAATATAATGTGGAGGCTGAACTTTACATGGAGAAGAACAGCTAAAAATGAATTCACTCTTAGTCAGTTGGCCACAGAAACATAGTGACCAAGGAATCCCAGCATTGTGACACAGAAGTAGGCAATGGCAAACTGCCTCTGAATGTCTCTTGCTTTGAAAACCCTGCGGGGTTTTCCATAGGTCAGTTGTGACTTGATGACATGTTCCACTACCATGCAAGGGGTTAATGTATGAGTCGTCTAATGTAAACAAAAATGTATTGGAGTGCTTAGTGCTTGAAAAAGACAATATGGGAAAAACTGTGCAGGAAAAACTCATAACATCCAATATACATGTGGCTAACTGAAAATGTGTGTGTGATTAATACTAACTCTAGGTCTTCTGTGATATATGAATGCACAGGTGTGCAGCTTAACCATAGTTGCCCCCCCCCCCAACCTGGGATTCTTAACCAGGATTTATTCTTTGTTTCTGATCCTAGTTAGTGGAAGAAACACTTGCTCCGAGTACGCTGTTTACCTATGCAGCACAGATAATGAGGTTTACTTAAACCACTGGTGGGGTAGGGTAGAACCAGGTGTGCATGTGAACTTGGGCATGAACACCTTTTTAGATAACCATCGGTTAAATCTGATATCTTGATACAGTATTTGAGTAACAGCCGCTGGAAAAAGATCCTGTACTCCAATTCTACGCATATTTAGTTAGATAAAATTCTTAAGCATTATTGGAAATCCAATCTTAGAATCTTACTTTAGCTTTTATGGATGAAAAGGAAAAACATTGTTTATGCATGTTTATAGGAGTGCCATACTGGAATGCATACAGCTGCTTCGTTGGTTTCGTCTGGCAAAGTTTGATGACCAGTCCTACAGCTTTGGCAGCAGTCCAGCCTTCAAGGTTGCTCAGTGTGTCCGGATCAATTTTAGGAAGACCAGGAAATAGAGGTTCCCCCTATGTACAACTAATACAGATGGAGTTGCTGGACAGTATGTGTTGTTGTACTGCAACTGTGTTTCATAAATAGCAAGATTTTGCAATGCTAATAAACTATATTGGTATCAGTGAATATAGAGTGGTACTTCTATGGCAGAATAAATTCTCATAAATTGAGGGGGGAAGGAAATCAGAGGAATGCAGTATTCTTAGGAAAGTTGTCACAAGATCATTAATTATCCTGACATGTTAGGAATTGCATTTTGACAGACTGTCACACCATAGCCTTGCTTATTGCTCGTTAGGGGATTTTGGTTGGAGCGTAATCGAGTGGCTCTTTGAGATTCTGAATGACACGTGGAAAAGATTTAAACCTAAACAAACCGAAAAGGGTCCCCAAATGAAAATTGTGGAGTATCTAGATTCAACTAAGCTTTGAAAGCATAACAGGAATACTTCTCTAAAAGTGAAGTTGCAAACCAGATCAAAGCTTGAAATTCGATTGTATATTTTTTTCAGCAGTACATAGATAATTTTATTCATTTGGGTGAGGACAGGCACCATCCAGCTAACAGTTCCCAGACCAATTTTTTGGTATGGATTTTTCTCTTGGGTCTTGCTTCCATTCCCGTCATCTGTTTTTATATCCAGTGTGTGCAAGCGCAGCTTTCAATATCTTAAGCTCATAAATCTTTTAGAAATTGCTCTTTCATTTTTATCTCAGTGTGGCTTTACCTCCTTTGCTTTGCTGAGCTACTTGTTTTTCTTTTCTTTGCGCTGTATCAACTGTGGAAAAAATGAAGGGGCAGCAGTCTCATAACTATAAATGGCTTAGAGGCTTTCCACTTTTAATGTGACTTAAGCCACTTAGGCCTCCCCGACATTTTATTGAGAGTTAGTGCTCTGCTCTAGTGGGGGTTTGTTTTGGAAGTCTCTTGTTATCTGTTTGGTTATTCAACTGTTTTCTTACTTTTCCACCCCACATTCTAAGGCCATCAGGGAGCATTGCCAGATTGTCTTTATTATTTCTTTCTGTAAAATATTTGCACCTCACCACTACTTTGTCCACTCAAGGCAAATCAGAATTTAAAGTCCTGTAAGTCATTTTTTTGTTTAAAGACCCTATGAAACAGCAGTATATAAAAAAATAACCACATACCCACACACCGGAATTGCCTTTCACCCATTGGATCAGTGCAACTGGGAGTTTTGTAGTTTGACTCACTATCCAGAGACTCTATGAGACATATAATAGTCCAATTGAAAAGCTAGGAGGGATGTCATCAGCTGAACCTCCTCTAGGAACTCACGCCATTGTTTTAAACCTGTCCTTATATTACTGATTAATCACTGATTTACCAAGGCCTGCATCTTGCAGTGGCTCTCCAGGGTCTTTCACACCACCACACGATCCTTTTATCTAGCGATGCTGGGGATTGAACCTAGGACATGCAAAACAGAAGATCTGTCACTAAGCTACATCCTCTTCCCAAAGGAAAAAACAGCCAGGTTCAATCCCTGGCAAAAATCAAGAATAACTCCCCAGAGACAAAAAATACCTGTCATCGATGCATGAAACTACAGTCTAATTGAAATAAAGAATCATAGCAATCACTAGTGAATGCACATGAATATTTTGAATTATTACAAAGATTCCACAAGAAATTACAAGTATATTTAACACAATATGACCTACAAACTCTATAAAGTATAAAGCTGACAAAAACAATGTAGCTGAATCAAATACTATCTAATGAACATGAGTTTTAAAGGAGACATAATGAAGGTGATGATCAAGCCACCTCAGTCTATTATTCCCTTCTCTAGATCTTAAGAAGGCACAATGAAGGCATCAGAAATGCTGCAGCTTGTTTATCTCTTCTCTCAATGGCGGTGCAGCCAATGGTATGAGCTGTTTTGGAACAAAACCTAGATACCTTCTTCCAAAAACAGTAAAATTCAAAGGTACAATGACCAGGGTGCCTGAGAATTAAACCCACACAAGCAGGACACACACTAGAGTTAAACATCTTAACCAATTTATATATACAAGGAGAAGGGGAGAAAAAACAAACAAAAAAGAACTTACAATGACCATAACAGGAATAGAGACAGAGCCTGAAGAAGTCTGAATCACAATGGAACACAATGTAAATGGCTTGATCCTCCTGCCAAGTTCTAAAGAATGCTCAATTGATATATGCTTTGTGTGCACAGGTGTTTTCTCGTATGTAAAGGAGCGTATGCACTTAAAGGAAAAGATACATAGCTTCTATACAACTAAATGTATAAACCAAACTTGCTGCTGATGAAGAACTCTCTTAATATCCATATGATCAATACCCAGCATCTCCAGTTAGAAGGATGGCATAGTAAGCTGCTGCCCATCAGAGTAAACAAAATGCAGGTCTTGATAAATCAGTGGTGTGACCCAGCCGAGTGCAGCTTCATGTGTTCATGTAAATAAAGTGTCTCCCCCGTTACATATAAGGCTGTCACTTCAGACCACCAAAAATAAGCAAAGCTGTGCACAATATAAGACACTGAGAGTAGCAGAAGCTAATAAATACAATATTATAATATATATAAGGACATGAATGAAAATATTAAATCAAGAATAGCAAAGCCATCAAATATAACAAGCACAAGAATGATACATAGATGCCATAAAGCATAAGTAGGTCAAGCAGGTAAGTAGTCCGATGAGTTGATACGAAGGTTCCGGATATTAATAACTTTGTTTCAAAATTCTTCTTCAGTTAAGACTAAATACAAGCAAAAAGAAACTAAAGCTGAGTACAAGCAAAAAGGACTGAGACATCTGTCCTTTTTGCTTGTAAGCTTTTTAAAGCTACAGCGCTGCATTATATGACTTTGGCAGCTGGCCATCTTTCCCAGCACCATGTGGTCAAATTTGCAGTCGTCTTGCAAAGTTTCAAACCAAGGTGTTTCCCAGATTTGCTACATAACTGGAGATGCTAGAGATTTAGCCTAGGCTCTTCTGAATGTTAAGAATTGAATGTGTTTCAGTGGTAAATGGCGTTCTCATGTTTCCCACCTCTCGATTCCCCTCATTGTCGTTATAACTGGCATGGATTTGGGGACGTTGACATTGGTAATTTCCTCCCCCCACCGTGACTATACACATGGGTACATGACACATGAGTGTATGAAGTTAATGTGAACAGTATATATTATAAACTGTCTGCTGTTCTAGTGATCATGGTTGCATTATTTTTATGAGAAGCTGTGATCTTGGGAGATGCTAGAGATATATCTATGTTGAGAAATTCAGCAGTGCTAACAGTTCAGAGTGTTCATAGACATTCCAACCAGAAGCCATAGCACAGCTGTCTTATAATAAGAACATTTCATTTGTTTAACCTCCTGTGGTAGCTGCAGTTTGAATAACGGTGTGAAACGCCAAGTGTCTTTTAAAGTGGAAACCTCCTAAATCAGATCTCCTACTGATTGTGACAGACTTTCTTTGTTTTTACTTAATTCACCCCATGGGGATCTTAATAGTTCATCATTAAAAATAAAAACATGCTTTGCACTTGTGAAAGAAATAAATAGCATCAATAGTTAGAAAGTAGGTTTATTTCTCTGTGTATTAGTAATTAAAGTAGGTGTGACCCTCAGACTCTGGTTTGACTCTTTTAAAATTTTATGATTTTTTAAAATCTTATGGGAAATATATTGACATATTTCTTAGTTTGAAGAACCTTTAATGATTTTTTGAGAAATGGATGTGTGTGGTATTCTCTAGTATATAATTCAGAGTTTGAGAAAAACCAGGACAGTTTATGGTTGAGCTGTTCAAAATGGCAGTCTGTATATCTCCTGTGAGCTTGAAACAAATGTTATTAACTTACTGAATCTTAGTAAGTTGGGGCTTAAGTGTCAGTCAGTCAGTTTATTATTACAGTCATCGACCAGTACATATCAATTTGAAAGACAAATAGAAAAATTCCCGATAAGGGGCTTAAGGGGTATTACAAGTTGTTAGGTTTCTGGAATACATTTATGGATGTTTGATGCACATTCATATATTTGATATTTAAAACTTTATTATTGAAGATGGCACAATTTAATTGGAAAAGAATACATTACAATTGTGCATTTTTAAAATGTCCCCAATCTCTCAGGCACATGTTGCAAAACAGTTAAATTCGGTTCTGGAGAAATTGCCTTGCCAAAGGACCACATCCAGTGGTGGTCCCAAATAGTTCCACCGTGGTTTCCTGTAATGAAAACAAACTGTGGGGAAAATGGTCATTAACATTCTATAATGGAGTTTCTTCTTGTTATTGTTGAAAACAGAAACTGTCTTTATACACATTTCTTTTTTACTATTTCATCTGGATCTAATCAGTATTTTAACACAGGCACTGGACAAGTACTTTGAAACATCTGCATGAATGTTGTAGTTCTGACAGTGAAGTTCTGTGCTGAATGTCTCCAGTCTAATTCCACTGAAAATCAGTGTATAGGACTGCATTGTATATGATAGGTTATTAAGGCTTTTATTTAACAAGTCCATGGGGTCGTGAAGAGTCGGACTCGACTGTGTGACTGAACAACAGCAACTAATTGGTGAAATCAACCATGTCACTTTAAACACACACACACACACAGACACACACACACACACACACACACAATTTGCCTTCTAGCATAGCTGACTTATGGCAACCCCACAGAGTTTTCAAGGCAGGAGATTTGACATTGCCTGCCTCTGAATATCAACCCTGGACTTACTTGGTGGTCTCATATCCATGTATACTAATCAGAGGCAACCTTGCTTAGTTTCTAATGAGATCCAGCTAGCCTGGGCTATCCAGGTCAGGGCTAAACATAATTAGTAAATCTCATCTAATTAATAAAATGAATATTTCATCATCATATATTTAATAAAACTGAGCACGAGTCAAACAGAGCATAGTAAACGACATGAATGAACATGACCTTTACCTAAATCAGGGATTTTTAAAAAAATTATCCCAGGAGGCTGTCTCTGCATTCATCTGCCAAAAAGCCTCTTCAAATTTCCCACTGAATCCTTTATGTTGCAGACAGTTTTTGGAGATACACTCAGATCTTAGCATTCTCCACGTGAATGGAAAAGTATACCTTAAAATATTCTAAT
Source organism: Gekko japonicus (assembly GCF_001447785.1). Classification (NCBI taxonomy): domain Eukaryota; kingdom Metazoa; phylum Chordata; class Lepidosauria; order Squamata; family Gekkonidae; genus Gekko; species Gekko japonicus. The sequence goes on from NW_015161410.1 coordinate 1,442,870, forward strand.
GTTTCTCTGTGGCTTTG
>NW_015161410.1:1442896-1449580 GCF_001447785.1 Gekko japonicus
AGATTGGCTGTGCTGGGCAAAGTGCCTTTCATGAGTTCTTGTCTTCCTCTGGAGGTCTTTTAATTAAGTTGTCAAGAAATGCATTTTGCCGTTGGAAGTTTGAAATAAGCAAAACCTTCACTTCAAGTTTTAAAAGTCCTCCCCCCTCTCTGGGCAGAGAACAGGCAGGATGAGGGGAAAGGAGTCCAGTTGCTTTCCAGTTTACCTTCATACAAATGGTAATAGATCTAGCAGGAGAGATAATGGGTGGGTCAAATTCTCTCCCCTCACCAAGCAGGGAACAGAGATTTGGAGGAACTAGATTCAAGAGAGACTTCAGGAAGGAAAGTTCTGGAAGCTTCAGGAAAAGCTTCTTTGACCTGGCCTGACTGGGTCAGTGGGTGGAGAAACAGATCTGATAAAAACTCCTTGCAGCAAGGAGGAGCTCACTTTTGTGCTGAGACCATCCGAGCAGACAGAAATCTTAGCTGAGGTCTGGTGGGGATGGCCATTGATCATATGGTGGCCTGAAGAACTACAGAAAGCTTCAAGGTAAAGGTAACTCTGTAGAGATCTGTAACTTCCTAAGCTAAAGGACCCTGTCCTATATTTTAAAAACTGATAGGGCATGCATAGAGAATGGGACAGAGGATTTTCATTTTACCCATTTCTTTTGAATCCCTTGTTCAGTCTGATGTTGCTTAAGTATGCTTTTGAACATTTTCTTTTTAATAAATACTTTATAACTTTGGATGAAAGTTATATACTTTATAGCTTTCTGTACCACATAAATCTCCACTGTCTTGGAAATGCTATTTTAAAAGGAAGTGCCAGGTGAGGCTGGCAGTTCGCAAGTGGCTATTCCTCCAGGGGCACACAAGGCAGTAAACTGTCTTTGGGGGGGGGGGGACCAGGCACTGGACAGAAGGAGACACAGAGGCAAGGCCTCAGAACTTGGAAGGGAATCTGGGAGCTAACCCTCCCAGTGGGCAATTTCTACAAAGTTCAGGTGGTGGTGGCGGGCTATCCAAGAGAGAAAGAAAAGCCCTTTCATGTGTTGGGAAAACTTTGGAGGGCAGAGCAGAATAGGGCCTGCAGTCCGGAGCAGGCCTATTCCACCACATAAGTAAATCCAAGGTTCCCCAGGAAACTACTGTCTGAATTCTGGACATGCATTCTGACTAAATTCTGACTAGATAGCCCCCTAATTTGGGGGGGGGAGTATATTGGAAGCTATCCTGAGCAGCTCTATTCAGAAGTAAATACATTATAGTAAAGGTTGTGGGTCGTATCTTACTCAGCTAACTATAGAGCCCTGCTCCAGTTCAAGGAATCCTCCTCTGATAGATTAAAGGGTTCTTTACATGGAGGGAAGGCTCCGTATTGAGTAGACTGGAGTAATAGGACACAACTCTGTTGGTTGGTTCCTGACTATATTTTCTTCTGACAAGAGGGCATGTCTGTCAGCAGATGGGTGCTTTCCTGCCTCCCCCTCCCACTTCAGCCCACTGATCTCCCCAGAATGCTGTTGGAGGGCAGGGAACCTTTGGAACAGCATGGGGATCTGAGAGGTGTGTGTGTGGGAGGGAAATCAGCAATTTTTTCAGTAGTCACTCAGTACTAAATTAGGCAGAAATTTTATTTTCTAAGTTGGGTGGAGGTGCTGCCAGTCCCCTTAATCAGAGGATTTGCTGATTTAATGAATGACAAAATGTCTTGGTATTGTTCCCTCTCTTCAATTAAGCATTTCCACAAATTTCATCATTGCACAGCCATGCCCACAGTTTGGGCATCAGGTCATTTCCTTCCTTAATTTCTTTTTATTAAGGATAATGGATTTTCAGTTTGAAAAATTGCATCTGAACAGGTTGTTAATATTTCATTTAATCTCTTATCCCAGACAGCTCAGTGTTTATTAATTAGCATGTTAATTTTATCTTGGTGTAATGAGAGCTCGTTGCTTTCCATTTTAAAGGAAGCTGTATTCCGAATCTTATAATGCACAGCACATCTTGCTGACTACACAACGCGCCTCGTCACAAACCTAACTACACAAGCCCTTTAAACAAGTTGAAATCTTATTAATCCTGTCATGTAATAACAATGTGTATTACAAAAAATAATCTGTGTGTCAAAGCTGCAATTACTCTCATTAACTAACACCCACAAGTTAAATTAATGTAGGAGAGCTTGGTTCAAATGCAGCATCTGGCATTCACAAATATTGTTTTGAAATGCCTTTCTAGAGCCGCATGGGCAAACATCATGTTCATCTGAAGAGACGTAATTATCGCACTGCTGAGGTCAGCCCCAGGTGGGCCTCACACACAGCAATTAAACGCTAACTGTGTTCAGTAAGTACACAGTAATGAGAATGATTGGGTCTGGAATAGGAAGTCCCAATATTCTAGAATGCTCAGCAACCAATAGGCATTGGCTAAGATTGGCCCCCTGGTTGTACCTGATATGATGTGGTTTTGAATTTTGTGAAAGGGTAGCTAGTGATCATAGTGGATAAACATTTACTGTGAAGTGTAAACTAGTGGGTGGCTTCTACCCACATTCTGTAAAAGGTTTCCTTCATGCTTTGAAAGACATAGTGTATTAATTTACTTAACTAAGGCCCCTGCCACACGCAGGGGAAAAAGCGGCACAAACCGTGATTTCTTTCAGCCTTAGGAACGGTATACAAAATGAATTCGAGGTCCTAACCAGGAAAAGTTTAAAAGAGCATATATAGGAATGATCCAAGAGAAAGCTTTTTAAAAGTAGATCTATTGCGGTTACTTCAGTAGTTTCAAACAAAATGTTTGGGTTCAGCACTTGAATTGGAATCTTAAAAAGAAATTTGGCATAATTTTTAATGCATTATCAGCATTGGCTTGTAGAAGTGCAGGTATAAATCCTAGATCAAAGCTTTGAGCCATAACTAATGTTTCTTCCTACTTTTTTTCTATATTTTTATCCCACACTCCCTCTAAGGAGCTCAATGTTGTATAAATAGTCTCCCCCTACCATTTTGTTCTCAAAACACTCCATCTACCTGCCCAAAGTCTCCCAGTGAGCTTCATGGCTGAGTAGGGGATTTGAACCCAATTCTAAGTAGGCCTGCAGCTTGAAAATACCAGAATTACAGCAATTGATGCCATCAAGTGTCTTCCTGCTTTACTAGACATCTTGAAAAATAAATATAACTAATTTCTTTTTGTCAGGCATGCTAGGGCTTGGTCCAGGGACCTGACTGCTGGCAGATAGTTGTGGGTGCTATTCCTCCATCTTAAATATGGTCTTGACCCAGCTGGTATAACTGCATACCCATTTTTCATTACTCCAGCATCAGCACAAACAATAACTTTGTACCTGCTGGATATAATTATTTCCAGAGCAGCCGATAACTTTTTGCCTGAGCAAGTGGTTACTTGGCTTCCTTGCCCCATGCCTTGCTTGATACTGCCTGCTTGATAGAAATAAAGGGGATTGACTTTTGGTGTTGTTCATAATTTTCAGCACCATTTCCTTTTTGCCTTTTGATTTTTTTTGTCCATGCACTTTTCTGTTACTACTAACTTGGGTTTTGATTCTGTAATCAGTTCCTAATGAAATTACAAACAGGAAACACTTACAGTCTCTCACATTGGCCCAGGTTTATAAGTAAATAGAACAAGATTTGCATGAGATGATTATGGATGGGCACAAACCAGGACAATGTGGTTTATTTTTGGTTCATGTCCATGGCGTGACCAGTTTGTGAACCACAAGCCATCACAAACTTTAAAGAGCTAAACAAACTGGTTCAGTTCATGAGGTTCATATAGAATGCCCCCCAGTATGCTACAGACACCAAACTTGCAGGGAATCTCCAGACGACTCTCCACAACCTGCCCTCCAAGTTCGGTAAGAATTGGATTTATGGGGTCCCTCATTGAGTTGCCCCCATCTTCCATTGTTTCCAATGGAGGAGGGGGAGAGCAAAAAAAGCAGGAGCAATAGAAGCCCAACAGAACAGAATCGAAGTCCCAGAGAATCTCTGCAGTAGAAACTGAAGGTGGGGGGCATTTTTAAAAGCCCAGCAGAATGTGTGCAATGTTCTAGTGTCCAGCAGAACTCCCATCAACGTGGCAATGCTAGCTCTATCACAGTTCAAGCAGGGGATGGGGCTTTTTTGCAAGCCTAACAGAACCAGTACAATGTACAGATTGCCCAGCAGTACCAGGGCAATCACAGAGTACCCAGCAGAATTCAGTGCCACTGGCACTGCAAGCTGAAATACTAACTTGGGCTTTGATTCTGTAATCAGTTCCTAATGAAATTACAAACAGGAAACACAGTCTCTCACATTAGGCAAGGTTTATAAGTAAATAGAACAAGATTTGCATGAGATGATTTTGGATGGGCACAAACCAGGACAATGTGGCTTATTTTTGGTTCATGGCATGACCAGTTTGGGAGCCACAAGCCATCACAAACTTTAAAGAGCTAAACAAACTGGTTCAGTTCATGAGGTTCATATAGAATGCCCCCCTAGTATGCTACAGACACCAAACTCGCAGGGAATCTCCAGATGACTCTCCACAACCTGCCCTCCATGTTTGGTGAGAATTGGATTTATGGGGTCTAAGTTACACCCCCCCATCGAGTTGCCCCCATCTTCCATTGATTCCAATGGAGGAGGGGGAGAGCAAAAAAAGCAGGAGCAATAGAAGCCCAACAGAACAGAATCAAAGTCCCAGAGAGTCTCTGCAGTAGAAACTGAAGGTGGGGGGCATTTTTACAAGCCCAGCAGAATGTGTGCAATGTTCTAGTGTCCAGCAGAACTCCCGTCAACGTGGCAATGCTAGCTCTATCACAGTTCAAGCAGGGGATGGGGCTTTTTTGCAAGCCTAACAGAACCAGTACAATGTACAGATTGCCCAGCAGTACCAGGGCAATCACAGAGTACCCAGCAGAATTCAGTGCCACTGGCACTGCAAGCTGAAAAGAACTGATCTCAAAGCACAGAGTCACAAATCCAAACAAGGGGGAGGGTGGGATTTTACAAGCTGTATGTAAGAAAATGGGAAATGAACACAAAGGAAGATTTTCAAAGTAAGGGGGAAAACCCTCTTGAAACTGACATGACTAGTTTGAAACTGACAAGAGAGTCTCCAAGGCTGGAGAATTCTGCCTCTCCCCATGTTGCTTTGAAGTTTGGTAAACATTTTGTTTGAGTGCAGACAGTCTGTATCCGTTCTGGAACTGACATAAACCTACAGGAACTGCTTGAAAGTTTGTGGAAAGTTTGTGCCAGTTGACCTGCCTTGAACTTCAGTTTACGAACCACAATCTGGCCAAAATTTGTCACCAACTTTAGTTTTTGAGTTGGTTCATATCCATTCCTTAACATGATACAGCATGAAAGCCATTATTGCTGCTTTTAGTTTTTTCAGGCAGCCATACTTAAAAAAAAATTATTATAGATTAACAAACAGAATGAACATTACACAACAGTGCATAATAACAGGAGAAATCATGCTGAGTATAAACTGTGAATCAACTTCCGATGTATTAAAAACATTCCTGTTTACCAATAACAAACAAGACTAAGAACAAATTGAACCTATTGAACCTCGTTTCCTAAGGGTCGCTCAGCCTTTCAGTCCATACAAGAGAATATTGAACCAATCTGCGCTCTGTAACAACTACGGTCTCAAGAAGTGTGCTGTGTTAAAAGTGAAGCCAAGAGGTGTAGCATGAGTTATGTGGTAAGAGATCGTTGTCTGACATGTATTGTAGGAAGGGGAACTATGTCTGTACAAAGTTGGAATGTGTTTTGTGTGACCCTGACTGCCCTGTAACCAGTGTGGTGCTGATTTTGTCCATAATAAATTGTTCCCAAACCTTATTCCTCCAAGCTTCCAGTGTTGGGGATCAGGCAGCCATACTTTTAAAATGAATGGCATTGTTCAAAGTTCTGACTGATACATTCCTGTTTTTTCGAAACTTAAAATGTATTTAGTTGCTTTAATGCATCTGACCATGACACATGAATATTTCAGAACTTTTTTGTTGATAATAGTCCTGCAAAATCTTGCTTTAAAATGCATTTTGTCTTACCAGTGCAGACATGGTCAAAGGTAGCAAAGTTCCAAAGTGGGGAAATAGATTTCTTTGATAAAGTTTGCACACTTCTTTGAAAATCTGCAACCATACTGAAATAATAGGTGTGCTGCTTTTCCCAGTGTAATTTTAATAGAAGGCATGTTAGGCTTGAGGCATAGCAAAAATAATAAAGATGTTGTAGGTTTATGCAGTTTTGCTTAAGTATATATACACTATAAGTGATTGCTTATGAACATTTGCACCACCACTTGTATCACATTTCATTAGCATAATTATACCAATAGAAAACATTCAGGCACATATATCAATATTCCCATTCTGCGTCTAAATTATAATAAACTATAACACTGGGGGCCACGGTGGCTCAGAGGTTAAGACGCTGAGCTGCAGACCAGAAGGTCGGTAGTTTGGCAGTTTGAGACCCGAGAGCTGCATGACGGAGTGAGCTCCTGTCTCTGGCCCCAGCTCCTGCCAACCTAGCAGTTTGAAAGAAAGAAACTTTAAATAGATAAATAGGTACCGCTTTGGTTGGAAGCTAACAGTGTTCTGTGTGCCTTGGCATTTACTCATGCCAGCCACATGACCACAGAAATGCATTTGAACAGC
>NW_015161410.1:1449608-1450136 GCF_001447785.1 Gekko japonicus
GCGCCTCCTAGAGTCGGATTCGACTGGCTTTCAAGCACGGGAAACCTTTACCTTTTATAAAGCTGGAAATAAGCAGCTGATGTTTTATTGATGTCTAAATAGCCCAAGTTAATATCTATTTTTCCTTTGAAGATATGAGAACCCTTCAACTGCCACCAATCTTTCTGAAGATGGTCATATTTTATCCTAATAAAAAGAGCAGTGTAAACATCAACAACACAGTCAGAACATTGGTTATGCTAACATGGAACTCAGCCATCACTGGTCATTGTGCATTTGCACCAATGTGATTTCCCTGTGGGCTAAAACTTAGCTGTAACTGATATAACTACTGCATAACTGACATAATCATGTTAAAACTTAAGCAAATAAGCTTAGGTGCAGTGTATTTTTTTTTAAAAAAAACACCCTTGAAAGAGAGAATAATGGTTAGAAGAAGTAGTGGTAGAAGAAGAGTTGGATTTATACCCCACCCTTCACTTGGAGTCTCTGAGCAACTTACAATCTCCTTCCCTTCCTCTCTCCTCA
>NW_015161410.1:1450181-1456666 GCF_001447785.1 Gekko japonicus
CTTGAGAGAACAGCTCTGAGAGAACTGTGACTGACACAAGGTCACCCAGCTGACTGCATGTGGAGGAGTGGGGAATCAAAGCTGGTCTTAACCACTACACTAAACTAGGTTTAGGCACCCTGCAAATAGATAATAAAGGTTAAGGTTAGGCCTAATTAAATAGGCACCCTGCAAATAGACAATAAAGGTTAAGGTTAGGCCTAATTAAATGAGATATAGGAGAAACATATGGGTATCTTTTCAGTTCAAAGCCACTGCTGGTGTCAGGATATGCGGAATTCCAATTCTACCTATGGCATTGGAGGAACAGGGAACCCTTCTTCCCTGCACTCTTTTCCTGTTGCAGACCACCATCCCAGAACTGCTATTCAGACATTTAACTATATAATGCATGTTTTGAACTGAGGGGCAAATAGCAGTTTGGGATGGAAAATAATATATTGAGAAAAATTTCCCTTGATCCAGCACTGTGGCCACAGTGAAATTCAAGGTCCACAATACTGCAATAACAACAGCAAAAAGCTTGTGGGAAGATTCAGTCTTGGGTCCTTGTGTCTCATCTAGGGCAACTAGAGGGTGACTGGAGGGGGCATGGGGGCAGACGTCAGCGATGGCATGATGTCACTTTTGGTAAATCCTGGAAGTGATGTCACACCCGTCGAGGAATTGCTGTGAACTCTATGGTAATTCTGGGCTTTCTCCTAAACATGATGTGAGTCCATAGAGTTTCTGTTGATTCCTAAAGAAGCATGACATAATTGCCAATGGCACTTTTTAATTTTTTTCCCTTTGGCTGGCTGCTGGAGTGCTGGTGGGCCATGCTTGGTGGTGAGAGATCTCCCACTCCCAGTATGCTGCTGGGCCATGCTCCTTGGTGGTGAGAGATCTCCCACTCCCAGTGGGATATGACGTTTCTAATACAGTTTGACCCATAAAAGAAACTGATGGGTAAATTTGTCTTAGCTCTGAAGTCTTCAGCTTGTCACTGTCAAGATTTTCCCCCATCGACACGGCACCCTGCAGTTTGTCTTTTTTGTTACTTTTCTCCTTTTCCTTCTCTTTGAAAAGACAATATAAAAGATACAAGATAGTATTGATACCATATGGTGGGACCCATCTTAAATGTCCTAGAAGATGGTGATTTAATAATACTGTCACAGGGAAGAATGTCTGTAAAGTCCTTCTTTGGGACCACAGGTGAAGACAGAACTCCTAAAGATCTGTTGAAGTTAAATATCTTAGTAAATGTGGTCTATAGCCTGGGGAAATAATAAGCTTTGGTGGAGCAAAGGTAATTTAGTTTTTTTAAACAATAAAATATCTTGGGTCTGATTTGCTGGAGTCAAGAAGTTACGCTTTGTCAGTCAGAACTGTCCAGCTTAATCTTAGACTGGTTCAATGACAGAGGCATCCAAGTACATTGCACTAACAGATATAGGTATTAGAAGGCACTGTGTTATGTTATCATGCTGGGCCAAAAATTATAAGTAGCAGTAAATAGTATAAATATAGTAGGGCACTGCTATGCTTGAACAAGAGAATTTTCTGGTGCTGATAAGGTGCTCAGAGTTCAGAATAACTACCATTGAAGTAATATGTTTTACAAAATTACAATTTTGATATTCTGGCCTGGAGATACTTGTTTTCAGGGGCAATGGGAGGACTTCAGAATTATGACACAATTTGTTATCCAGAACTCAAATTAGATGGATAGGTAGTATCAAGAACTGATAGACACGATAGGTAAGGGGAACCTTCATGTTCAGAGGTATTATGGCTCTATATATCAGGCCTTTGATCGGCAACAATAGAAGAGGGCAGTTGCCTTCACACCTTGTTTACAGGCTTCTTTGAGTAGTCTGTTTGGCTTATGTGGGAAACAGAATGCTGGACAACGGTGAACCATTGATCTGATCCAGCAAGATCCTTGCTATGTTGTGAAATTTTTCCTAACACTAATTTGATTATCTTTATATTCTAGGACATTGGGACTATTAGTAAAGCGATTAGAGAAAGGTGGAAAAGCAGAGCAAGAAAACCTCTTTCATGAAAATGACTGTATTGTCAGAATTAATGATGGAGACCTCCGCAATAGAAGATTTGAGCAGTAAGTATAACTTTGCTGTTTATTGCATTTCTTAACCTTTAGTCATCACACATGTTACTAATTTAGAGAAATAAAATGTTAACAACGAAGTGCCTAAGTAAGTTCTTTTTGTGAACAGGAAAGTGTTTGTAGATCATTACAGCATTTCTTTAATTAATCAGTTTACAAAGTTGCAACTTAATGAGTGCTATTATGTTATGTGTAAGCTTGTATCTTTCCCCCTAATTATTTAGGTCTGATTTCCTCATTATTACCAAACTGTTTCCCTTCCGCCACACTTATATTAATTGACTCAGGTTGTTTATATGTAGAGAAATAAAACGTTGTTTCATTTAGTATCATGTCACTATAGAAGCCACTGTGTTTTTGCCTTTTAAAAAAAATCTTACATTTTGCATTTCAAATATGTTTGTACATAAAATGCTGAAACTGTCCTGAAGAAGTCAATAAGATTATAAATGTTTGCATGGAAAGTAATTGAGTCTCAACATGTCAGCCCTTTTTATTAATTTTGCCCCAGATGAAATAAGCTAGTTCATGTGACTATTTCAAGGAAAATCCGTATTAAGAAGAAAACAAAAATTGTGCAGCTCATACAGCAGTGCGTTCATAAGCAGAATGCAGGTTGTTCTCAGAGAAATAACTTTATGATATTAATTTTTGTAATCTTTTGTGGCAATAGGTAATTAGATTAAACCAAGCTATTTCTAATCTTTCCAGCAGTAATTTCAATACAGAGACTCCTTGAATATGCTGCAGCTATTTTTCTGGAGCTTCACCAAACACAACTGTGTTGGAGGGCAGTTGTCCATATGCATCTTCATTGTGCATGCCAAGATCTCTTCAACACTGCAGTATTGGGGGAGATCTCTGCACAACAGAAATGTGTATGTTTGACTATAGTTTGTGCATTGGAGGATGTGTGGGGGTTAAAATACAGGGCGTTGTTTACAAAATCCTGGCAATTCCTTTTACACAAGTACAGAGGAGCTTCAAAAACTACCTGTTGTAATGCAAGGTGTACTGGGGAGAACAGATACAAAATGGTCTGATGCATGCTGTGGACTTCATTAACTGGAAGCAGTCTACATTTTGCTTTGATACAAAGCCAAACAACAGATCTTTTTGTTTTGTTTCATTTAAAATGAACAGTTTAAAGTGAACAGAGGTTAGCTGGATTGTGTCCAGTTTTATCTGTTGGTTATTATCTGTTGGACTCAGCGCTGGGGAAGCTCATTATAGATAACACTACACCAATGTTTAGGTACAGCTCTCTTAATTATCAAGTTATTATTGTGTTGGAAAATGACTTTCACTTTCATGATCATACAAACTAGTAGTAGACAAGTTAAGATACCTGTGCCACTTCTGTTTGATGATGTCTTTGCATATACAAGCAGACTCACTGAAATACAGAAAATATTAAATAAATCTTCTTATTAGAAAGAAGAAACAGACAATTTAATATTTATTATTCTGAAGCAATACATAGCTGTTAAGCTGCATGGAAAGTAAGCTGCTGTGTAACATGGTCTGATTTTCCATATTTTGTGTTACAGAGATTTGGGGTGGTGGTGTGGGAAGTCATAATGTATGTAATATTTTAGAAAAACATTTTGGTCAATAACCAAGGATACTTTTATGATATATTAATCAAAGAAAATAAATTAAATTGTATTGACTTAATAGAAATATACTTCAGCAGCAAAGACATTTATAATGGATCACTCCAAGAAAATCAGCCATTTAGTTTACCGTTCAATTTCAACATTATGTCTGTCATTTCATGATGCCTAATTAACATCAGTAATTATGCTTGTAATGTCTTCTAGTCTGACAGTCTTAATTTGCTAATTTTCCATTCATTCTAAAACCTAGAGCACAGCATATGTTCCGTCAAGCCATGCGTACACCCATTATTTGGTTCCATGTAGTTCCAGCAGCGAAGAAAGAACAGTATGAACAGTTATCACAAAGTGAGAAGAATGCGTACTACTCCAGTCGGTTCAGTCCAGATTCCCAGTATATTGACAATAAGAGTGTTAACCACTCTGGACTTCACACGTTGCAAAGAATACCCCGAATGAGCAATCAAGGAGATCAGACGGACTCTTACTCACAACTACCTCATAGTGTGAATTCATCAGGAAAACCACCCTTGGGCCTGTCTCCATCACCACAAAAAGTTCTCACATCCACTTCAAACAGTGGCTACAACACTAAAAGGATAGGGAAGAGGCTTAATATACAGCTGAGGAAAGGTAAGAAGCATGTATTGGTATTCCCTTTTTTATAGAGGCGTACAAATGTACATTTCGGCAGACCTATTCGTATCTGAAAAGAAGCACAGTGGACCTGATCCACAAACTTTCCAACATGCAATTGTTTTCACCTGTGACCATGTAGAACCAGCAAGTCACAAGTTTGTGGCTGGTAGATTATGCAGGACAATCATGTCTGCAAAATAGAAGGGTTTAAACACCTTTCGTGGTTTGAAATGTTGTTAGATTTATTAAAAGGTATTTTGCAGTTGAAAGTAACCTGAGAGCAACAGCCAGGATGCAAAGAACTCTTAAACTAGTTCTTTGTGCTCAAAGGAGGCTTTGGAGTTGTTTGTTCCTCAAAACAGCAGCCCCTCCTGCTGCCTGGGAGACCACTTTAGAAACAGAAAAGAGTTTTAAATTCTGTTTGTGATCAAGGCCTTAGAGCCAGTGATTCAAAGACTCTGAAAACTCAGCAATTCCCCAGGGCTAGCACAAAACCCCTTGTATTTCTTATATTAGACATCTTCTGTTTCTAAGAATCTGGATGAAATATTTTTCAACTGAGCTATTGTCCTTGCTGTGATTGTTATTTTAATGATAATAAATCCATACCCGATAGGCGAGTTGTGAGAAAAGGATGATTAGTGGGTAGAAATTCCCACCTTCATTATGTGTGGGCATAATAACATCTATATACACCGTGCACTGCAAGGCTGTCATAATATCTGTACACAGCTTGTCAAGTAGCTATAGTATATATTTATGAAAAGCCAGGTATTTTGTTGTGATGGAGAAAGATTAACTAGTGCCTCAATGTCTCTTCTTTCCAACTTTTGGCAAACAGTATCTTTTTATTTATATCACATTGAACAGTTAAGCTTTGTGCCAATCATATTTTTTAATTAACACACACTTTTCTCCTGGAACATGTCAAAGGGGACTCCCACTGGGCCTTAAATAATGATTAAAGTTGTTGTTTTTTTCCCCCTCTACTCCTGTGATGCTGCTGAAATTTTGTGAACTTCATGTGAACTACCAGATTGCTTGTTTCTGGTTGCTGAATTTTAAGCTCTACAAACTTGGATGACATAAGGTTGAGTTGACAGTTAGCTTCTGTTGTTGATGTGCCTTCAAAAATACTTAAGGTCATCAGTTTAAGATGAGATGATTGGGGTGGGGGGAGGAGCCCTAGCTGAGTGAGAAATTGCTGCACTTACAAATACAAACTCAGTCACTACAGTGGTTTACCAATTTTTCATCTTTAATGGAATCGATAAAGAGGGAAACCTACAAAAAACACCACTGGGAGATTACTCAGGCTACTGATTTTCTCAGTCAGCAGTGGAGATAGTGCTCATACAGTTTATGTAATTGCAGCAGTAATTTTGACTAAGTGGTGGACTAAATAGCATTTTATAGCTTCTCAGCAGTAAGTGTTGAGAGTGCAAATCGTTGTGGCACAAAGTTAATAAAAATCTCCAATATGAAATTCAAGCCTGAGAATTTAGTTAGAACTCAAAGTTGCAAAGAAATTTCCCTACCGCAAAATTAAACTATTGCTTGGCTAACTAAGGTGGATAGCCCAGGCTAGCCTGATCTTGTTGGATCTCAGAAGTTATGCAGGGTCAGCCGCAGTCAGTATTTGGAAGGGAGACCACCAAGGAATACCAGTGTTGTGACACAAAGGCAAGTGATGGAAAACCATCTTTGAATGTCTCTTTTGAAAACCCCATGGGATCGCCATAAGTCGTCAGTGACTTGATAGGGAAAAACCCCCCTAATGTGGCAAATACTAGTTACAGTCCCAATTGGCTTCAGGTATGTCTGAGTTCATGGCAGCAAATGAATTTAAAGTGTGCCTAATGCTCGGTCTTGGGCCCAGTGTTGTTCAATGTTTTTATAAATGACCTGGAGGAAGACATAGAAACTTGGAAAATTTGCTGCTGACACAAAGATGGGTGGGATTGCTAATTCTGAAGAAGACAGAGTCAGAATTCAAAATGATCTAGATAGGCTGGAACAGTGGGCTGAGACAAATAAAATGAATTTCAGTAGAGATAAGTGCAAAGTCCTACACTTAGGTATAAAAAAATCAAAGGCACAGATATAGAATG
>NW_015161410.1:1457221-1466910 GCF_001447785.1 Gekko japonicus
ACCGGCTAAATATCAGGAGAAACTTCCTAACTGTAAGAGTGGTTGAGCAGTGGAACAGACTGCCTCGGGAGGTGGTAGATGCTCCTTCGCTGGGCATTTTCAAGCGGAGGCTTGACGACCATCTTTCGGCTATGTTGTAGGGCTATCTTTCGGCTATGCTCCTGCAGAGTGCAGGGGGTTGGACTAGATGACCTGCAAGGTCTCTTCCAACTCTAACATTCTATGATTCTAAGGGCTTTGAACACAGAAAGCATTGTGTAAATATTAGTAGTTTGGTGGTAACTTAGTTTAAGAACAACGTTTGAGTCCAGTGGCATCTTTAAGACCAATAAAGTTTTATTCAAAGTACAAGGTTTCATGTGCAAGCACACTTCTTCAAATACAGTGAAACAGAATTTTCTCAGTCATTACAAATAGAAAGAGAGAGGGTGGGGGGGGAGGTTAGTTGCCAGGAAGGGCCAATTATAGTCAAGACAGAGACAGAAACAAAATTGGAAATTACCAGTCCATACATGTAGGTAGAGGGTGAGCGGTAAATTATTGGGCAGCATAATGAAGATGCTTAACAGATACAAGGATCAAACAGGAATAATAAGTTTCGTTTATATGGTAACCATTTGTTTGGGTTCAATCCTGGGGCAAAAACAGTGAAAGAAATAAATATGTCAAAATTGGAGATAGGTGTATCCTTAATTGTAGAATGCTGAGAGTAATTAATTGAGACCCTGCCAGAGTTTAAGAAGTTGTTTTTAAAACGAAGCCAACCCTATAATTACAAAGTATTACAGTCGATTAAAAGAAATTTATATCAGCTCAGTTCGGCCTCCTGAAGAAAAAGAATGTCTCCTTTTCCCCCAAAATACTTGTGAAGAGATACTGAGACAGCCAAGCTAAGCATATTTATTGGGGAGAAATATCCATTCAGCTCCATGGGAGATGTTTTTGACTAAACATGCTTAAGATTGGACCACATGAGCACTAGTCACAATTCATTCACATACTTAACTTTTCTGTTCCTCTTCTATTCTATTTAAAAAAAAGAAAGAGAGCATTATATACTTATGCCCAGACCTTCTCCCCATTGGGGAACCGAAGCTTTGTACAATGTCATTCTCCACTCATCCATTTTATCCTCACAACAACACTATGAAGTAGGCTGGGCTGAAAGAAAGTGACTGGCCCAGCCAGTGAGTTTCTATAACCGTGGGGATATGAATCTAGGCCTCCCAGTTCCTAGTCCAACACTATAAGTACTACACCATGCTTATTCTCCGTTTAAACGGGACGATGCCTTTGGATTATAAATTTATTCATTCTAGACTGTAAACCTGAGAGTTGCTTCCTGGAAAACAGGAGCCTTGAAGTTTTTCTGCAGTTTTGCTACTTAAAAAAAAGGATATACGGGGGGAAAGTGTGACTATTCTCTGAATGATGTATTTAATTATTTCCTAATTGACCCATGTATCCCATAATTGGTCACCCCAATTAAAATGTTACTTTCTAGATGAGAGTATAGTGGTTTTTCATGATTGAGGTGGTCAGTTGTTGTTTTTAAAATAAACCATTGATTGTTGTTGTTGTTGTTGTTGCACCTATGGCTAAAATAGCTGAATAGCACTGAACAAAAAAAAGTTCTGGGTGAGGTAATCCAGAGATTTGGGTGGGGTTGTCACCAACATTTAGATGACACTCAGCTCTATCTCATGCTTCCAGCTGATCCCAGGGAAGAAGTAGAAACCCTGAACCTGTGTCTGGAGGCAGTTTTGAAGTGGATACGGGCTAATAATCTAACGTGTAATCCTGACAAGATGGAAGTACTACTGATGAGTGAAAGGTCTGAGCTGAGATTTAAGGTGTCATCCATTTGAGACGGGGTTGCACTCTCCTTGAGGGAACAGGTCCATACTCTGGAAGTGGTATTGGACTCAGGCTTACTGCCGAATAAGCCGGTGGCAGCTTTGAGCAGGAGTGTCTTTTACCAGCTTTGACTGGTTAGCCTGCTGTGGCCTTTCCTGGGCAGAAAATATCTGACTGCTATGATGCACACCCTGCTTACATCTAGATTAGATTACTGCAGTGTGCTCTGTGTGGAGCTGCCTTTGAAAAGGGTTCAGAACTTCAACTGGTGCAGAATGCTGCAACCAGGATGTTGACTGGAGTGGGTCATAGGGACCATATCATTCTGGTCTTGGCCCGTCTGCACTGGCTGCCAGTCTGTTTCTGCGTATGATTCAAAGCAGTGGTGTTGACCTTTAAAGCTCTATATGGTTTGGGATCAACCCCTACTCCCTTAGGAATCTACCTGACCACTACAATCATCTTCAGAGGCCCTGATTCAGGTGCCTGCACCTTCTGAGATTAGGTAGGAGCAACTCTTCTGAGTCATGACTCCAACACTCTGGAGCTCTCTTCCCTGGGAGACTTGCCTGTCCCCTTCTGTTGCTGTCTTCTTCCAGGAGGCCACCAAATTCTTACACCCAGCACTAGGCTCTTTAGATCTCAGTGTTCCATATTTGGATGTTGGATCCTCTTTCAGTCACAGTGTGCTACACCTTTGTGTTGTAGCTTCAGCTTGTGATTCATGGTGACATCACTTGTGATGCAAACAGGCAGGATTCCCTTTCTGTACCAATTGCTTTTGGTTGTTAATGTTTGTTGCAGAAAGACAGTCTTATGCCTCGATTCTCATTTGATTATGTTGAGAATGTGCATGTGGAGCAACAAATGAAGCAGAGCGCTAAAGTATACCCCCAAGTAGTTTATTATAAATATGAGCAGAGTAGAGATGTTGATTGTCTTTGATTATTTTTAATGAAGGATATTATAAATACAACTGGCTTTATGGAAACCTAACATACGTGCTTTCCCCTCCACTAACGGGCAGCACTTATTTTGTCAATTACCGTCATTAGATTAAAATTTCCTTGCGGGCATACTAATGCGTGCGCACATACACATACTTGCCATCATCATGAAATCCTCTTCTTATTGTGCCTATCTGTTTGGAAAAATGATTTAGACTGTACAAATTGCCTCTATTGGATATAAAAGCCAAAGAGAGTGGCTTCCCTTATTAAAGCCGTTCTTTTTGCAGGCTGTGTGTGAACTGTGTCCCTAGCCGATGACAAAGTGGAAGAGTCCCTCCAGTTACCAGGCTTGCTTCCGTTATGATTTCTTAATATTTATTGCCATTTTGGCATTTTCAAATAACTTGATCTTTCATAGGAATTAGCTGTTTAATAAAGTCAGAAGAGAAGGTCAGTAATATGCTTCTGCCAATGCAGAATGTTTGTTGGCTTTTTCTAAATGAAAATTGATATCTATTTATCTTTGGTTAAAGGTCGGGGCTTGAATGGCTGGCATACAGATTTAGGGGTTATTGCAGATGTTCTAATATGACTAGGGTTTTGCAGTTCACATATATTAAAGGCTTCATTTCTGCAGCCATTTCTGCATTCACAAGGGGCCCCTTCATGTGCTTTAATTTCTAGCACACAAAATAAACCACGTATAGTAAATAGCATGCATATTGGAAATTATGGTGTTCAAATGGATTGCTTTTGTTGGTTATTGTCTGCAATCAGACGAGCTGTTTGATCTGATATTGTTGCTGTTGCCATATGAATTTAAAGTGCAGGTTCAGAGAATACTATCTGTCACACGTTCCTCGGTCATTGGCACCCCGTTCTCACCCCTCTTTGAGCTGGAGTTATTTGATACCGGGGAAAGTCCCGTCTTTATGGTTGTCAGCATTTGCACCGTGTACTTTTGCATGTCTGATCAATCCATTGTGCTCTCAAGCCATTTGGAAAGTCAGATTGCACATTTCTAATGTGCACATTTGGTTAGCGATGTGCACATAAGCAGATCTTCACCCCAGGGTTTGGAATCACTGCTTGTGTGTTTCTGTGCCCAATCATTCTGTCAGGTTTTGAGCCCACAGAGGAGTTGTTTGGAATCACTGCTTTCTGTCAGGTTTTGAGCCCACAGAGGAGTTGTTTTTGAATGACAAATCCCCCCCAACCCCTCTGTCTTGTTTCTTGGGGTTGGAAAGGCATGGAAATAGTCCCTAGTTAGGCTCCCTGTCTGGAGCAGGCAACCGTACTCCCCATCCCAGTTTCCCCCATGCAAACTGCTAGCAGAAAGGTTTTCTGCTTCAGAGTTGCCATTTGAGAGCATCCTATGATTGATGCAAGAGTAAATGTACTGAAGTTAATGGAGCTACTCTCATGTCAATCTGCACTTTCCCCATGCATTCCATGGAGGAGAGGCAAAATGGAGGAGGCTGAGAGGGGCCGCAGTACTTCGGAGGAGAGGCAAAACAGAGGAGGCTGAGAGGGGCCACAGTACTTGGCAGAGGGATTGTGGAGCTGTCAAAATGGAGTTGTGGTTTGAATGAGCACTTTTCCACATGTGTGAAAGACAATTTTTAAGGGTGGCATGTTCGGACAAACCTCTCCGTAACAAATAATACTGGATAAAATAGAGGTGCAACCAAACCACACCAAGCCTGTCGTCTGACCGCAGCCATTGTTGCCCAGTATAGGCTTAATAGTCCTTATCTACGGGTAAGAGTGGAAAAGCATTCCTTCTTCCCTTTCCCTCCACAATTTGCCCCCTTCCTTTTATGGTTTAATATTTTAGTGGCAGCATTTATATCTTAGCTGTTAACGGGAGTTTGAAACTATTTTTGAAGCAGGTTTGCAACCTTCCTTAGGAGAAAATATGATTAGCCTTACACCATGATTGATGTTACTCTTGAAGCAAAGTAAGGAAGAATCCCACAGCCTGGTCCTAGTAGCACAGGATCCCCATTCTGGTGTCTCTCAATGGCCAGATCCTGAATGCCAAATAGCTTCTGCATGGCAGAACTTCAGATATTCCAGCTTCTCAATGCAGCACTGATCCGGCTGCTTATCTGCCTTCTCTGGGTATATGATTTTTGTAACCACACAGTATTGAGAAGGGATGACAGATGCAAGGGCTGTTCCCATCTGAAGCTAACCCATCGTCACAACGAGTGGCTAAAAAGGGATTGAGAGGCCATTTTATCATTGAATAGTGCGTAGACATGGAGAACCATGTCCTTTGCTGGGGATCACGCACGATGGCCCAGATTCTTTCAACAGCTTCATCAAACAGGCATCCCAAATACTTTGAGTAATTACGTTGATTGCACAGGCAGCTGCAGTAATTTCATTCTCAAATGACCAGTTCAGGTTCCTAACTGGTCATTTCCTCATGCAATTATTGTGATTGTAAGTGCACAATTTTGGAGGTGTGGATCTCCAATATAAAAGGATCTTAAAATCATATCTTTTTTAGCACTATTGTAAAGGGTGTAATTAAAAAGAAATTAACTTAGTCATGATCCATGTGACATTACAATGTGTGGTTTTTACCAGCCCCAAATAGGGTTTTTTTGTGCGTGTGTGCATAATGGACTCTAATGAAGCACATCAAACAATAGTGTGTGTGTCTGATGAACAATTTACTAAATGAGAGCAGATTTTCTGCAGTGGTACCTCATTGTGAAGAACAGCAGGGATAGAACAGGCTTGCAGTCCTCAACTTTTCCCTGTTGTCATTGCTCTGTTATATATGGCATTGCTGTCCTTTATCCATTTTTTAAAAACAGAAAGTTTAAAGTCTGTGACTGAAAGAGGAGAACCTAGTGGTGATGCTTCCCTAAATCCTGAGTCCTCTTAAAGTAACCAGACTCCTCCCCAAACTTCAGGGCTCATTTTGCAGCATGTATCAAAAGTGCATCAATTAAAATAAAATCCAGGCCTTCTGATTGATTTATTTTTTAAAGATCCATTCCAAATATATTGTCTATTGAGCAGTGCCAGAGAAGAGATGCTATGGTTGCCATATTCCCATTCTTTCTACAGATGCTAGCTTCCAAAATCCCCATAGCAAGGAACTCAGAATAGTGATGTGAAGATAGATGCTGAATACAGTAGTTAACATCATATGTCTAGCAGTGACAGGCGATGTGCATCCAAAACAAAGGGCCACCCAGCCCTAGAGTCTGTCTCTTCAATCCTGAGGAAATGTCCAGGTTTGTAGAGAAGTATCCAGAATTATAAAATATATAAAGTTTAACCCCTCCCACAAAAGTAATCCTGCAGTCTGTGGGGAGGGGAAGAGAAGTGTGGAAATGTAAAATATAG
Source organism: Gekko japonicus (assembly GCF_001447785.1). Classification (NCBI taxonomy): domain Eukaryota; kingdom Metazoa; phylum Chordata; class Lepidosauria; order Squamata; family Gekkonidae; genus Gekko; species Gekko japonicus. Next base: position 1,463,398 of record NW_015161410.1, read on the forward strand.
AGTCATGTTTGGGAAAGGGTTGGAAGCCTTCACTTTCTAACTCTTCTGCTCCCCCCCCCCAACTTACCACCCTGTAGTTAGTCCACAATAAATCAACAGTGCTCAAAATAATATTTGACTTTACATGAGATGTCTTGATATTCTGTTATTATCTGCCTGACCATTTGAAAACCACAAAAGATGAGATAGGTTTGTAATTCCTCCATTCTTTACCCTGCCATGTTTTCTGACATGCTTTTTGAGTTGGGGTCATCCGTGCATGTACGGTCATTTGCTTTTGAGCCTTTGTTGCTCTTAGGCTCTTGATGTGGCCCTTGCTTCGAAACTGTTACAGCTACTTAAGCATACTCAGTCAACCCCACTCTGTTTGCACTGTGCTTTGCTGTGTCCTGCAGCCACTTCAAAGGCAATTGGGTCAGTGTTTTGCTAGATTGCCTTGGTGGGCAATGCAGTTCCCATGTTGCACAGTTCCAAAGCCGGGGCAGAAGAAGCAATCATGGGCAGTATCCTGTCCTAAGTGGGTGGCAATTGCCTAAGAAGGATTTCTCCAGTGTAAGTGGATCTTCCATTAGAAAGGAAGCTTTAGGCTGCTTTTGTTAGTGGACTGGGAGGATACAAGCCTGTGAGTGCTTAGAATGGGACCTGGTTGGCTACCGTGCAATGATTTTGCTTGTTGAAAGGGTCAGAGTAGATTCACTGGGAAATTAGAGACATACACTCCATTATTCTCTAGATGGGAAGAGAGAATGAAGCGTGTTATGTTGGCAAGAAGAGCAGTAGACAGTTTGGGGCAGCTTGGGGAAAACTCGGAGCTTTTTCGCTCTGCTACACTGTCTGAGCTGCCACTCAGTAACATCTCTCAACGATAGCATTACGTTTGAAGCTGACTTACACCAACAGTTGGTCAACATTATTTCTCCAGGGTTTCATGCAGAGGAAAATATCTCTCAGCACTTGCTGCCTCAGATCCTTTAGATGCCAGGGATGAAGCCTCGAACCTTTATGCAAACCACGTGTTTTATTCGTATGCCACCATCTCTCTGGTACTTTATCTCAGTCCTGAAGAGGATATTTGTTTCCATGTCCAGCTTTTGTTTCTGTTGTTTGTAGAGTGATGAATAAGCATGGATGAGAAGAAGACTTTACCACTTGTGTTCAGAGTTTTAGTTTGAGGAAACTGAGCTCTTACCAACATTTCCACCAAATTCACTTGCCCTTTCAGTGGCAAGTGCAGTTGGGGATCCAAACTTTACTTTGCTTGCAGATAGGGATAACATTTCTTCTAGAATAATCTGTATCCAGTCTACTTCTGACGGCTTTCACGTGGGCCTCGGAAGTAGGTCCCACTGAGATGAATGTAGTTTTTTAAGGCTGTTGAAACAATGTTGTGCGCTTACAGACTTGGGAAGGGTTGTTCCTGTTGGGTTACATTTTCAGAGATTTTACCATTAGAAATCCTTCTGATAGATGTATTCAATGCTTTAATCAACCGAAACTGAAGGACACTGAAGAGCATGGCATTTATTTGTACCATTGAAGGTCCAGCCTAACTTCTTTGTAACAAATGATTATGCCTCATGTATCAAGAGGTGATAAAAGAAAGGGGAGGGGGAGCTAAGAGTTGTCAAGTGTTCAGCAATCGATATATTAGGCTCACCAATGTTAGCAGTAACATTCTTGTCTCTAGGAGGTCCCAGCAGACAAAGCAAGTACAAAATTAATTAGACACAAAGCTGTGAAGAACATTAATTGCTACAATGTATCACCTTTTATTATTCTCAAGCACTTGTGTTGAAAGAAGTGGGGGACTTGGACAGGATCCAGTTTGGCCTCCATGCAGACACAGTGAGATAATAACCGGTTAATGGATGAACACTGCACAGAGTTCCTTTTAGCATTAGCACGGTGGTTCTTCAAGTAGAGGAGGCACTTTGGCTGCCTGCAGACTCCCATTTTTCACAAACGATTGGCATCTGAATAGCAGCATCGTTTGCACATGTGGCTTGGCTCTAAGGATATACTAACTAATGTTGGTTTCAACTTAGAAACAAGTTACACATTTAGAAATGGTATGTGGTAGAACAGGGATGGGCAATGGAACTAGAGAGCCTTTCGAGTTCATCCCAGTGCTGTAGTTATTTATGTTATTATTGCTTTTTCCCCATTATGGATCCCAAGGCAGCACCTGTATATAGTTCCAAGAGGGCCTTTCATCCAGGTATTGACAAGATCCAGCTCTGCTTAGCTTCATTGAAGTTACTGTATTATATGGCTATATCCTTCCATAATGATTCAGTGTATTTATAGGTTTCATGAGTTCATTGTAGGGTTTCCAAAAGCTTTGGCCCTTTCTAGTAAAGTTATGTCATTCATAGCAATATATCCTGCTGCCATGGCAATCTGGTTATTTACTGAAAGACAGAGAAATAATTTTTATTTAATAAAGTAGCCATTTAAGCTCTCAAAATTTCTATCATTTAAACACTGGCAAGCTCACAATCTGTCTAGTTCACATACATGTCCTTATATATTAGCCATGCAACTGAACAAAAAATGGCATGTTAATGTTCTCTGATTTCAGTCTTGAACAGAGATGATTAACAATAAGGCCAGCAGTGGGAGGAAAATTACATTCCACACTCAGAGAGGATCTGGAACCCTTTGCCAGTTTCCTAAGCCTTGGAAAATGTTTAAACATCTACAGCAAATATATAACTGGTAAACTACTCTTTATCATGCGATCATTTAAATGTTTAACATCCCTGCTGTGAAGGATACCCAGTTCTGGTTGACAATTTGCAACCTACTGCACAGGGCTGTTGTGAGGATGGAGTGCTTTAGGGTGAACCATCTCTACACCATCCTAAATTAGAGAACCACGTGCACCTCCTCTGAGCTTGGGATGAAGGCTAAAAATGCACTAAAATGAATGTAAAAATAAAGTTGGCAGGTGTTATTGACTGTCCAGTCCAGACCCTTGCTTAGTGCACAAACTACTGACAGATGATCCTCCAGTGAAGTAGAGCTCCCCCAGCCTCCTAGATGTTGAGTTCTACTGTTTTAGTGTCACCCTCCTGTAACGTAAGCCCTTTGAAACTAGCCTGGCCCTCTTCCATGTGATAGCCCATACATGACTATGTTTTTCCTCAGTCTTTTCTTCTGCGGGCTAAACATACCCAACTCCCACACCTTGTCTGTGAGAGTGGTTCTTCCCCCCCCCCATTTGCTATTTGATCACATTTCAGACTGATAGTCACTCTTCTGAAGTTTTTTGACATTTGCTTTTGTCAAATCCTGCATTAACTGGGTCACAAGGACAGCTTACCTGCAAAGGGACCATACAGATACACTCAGCATCTGGTCTGCTTTGCTACACAGAATCCAAACTTGCAGTTACGATGGGCAGAGGGGAAGGTGCAGTGAGCCTCATATGCTTTTTCAGTGTTCATGCAGGTCTTATTTCCTCATAGTTTTACATATTTTCTTTCTGTACATTAATACGTATGCAGCAGC
>NW_015161410.1:1467405-1474345 GCF_001447785.1 Gekko japonicus
GCAATTCTCTTCTCTAACCAGTAGCACCCATGGTACTGGGAGCTGGAATTCAATCCGATGCATGAAGCCCATAGTAGCCAAAGATTTACACGGGTGACCATGAATCATGTTTTGGTGAAGGATGCAGCCATTATTACGAGTTGTGCAGGACACAGCCATGTATGTTCAGGAGAACAGAATACCAAAAATGTCATTCTTGCTTCCCCACCCCCCTTGTGCTCTTTTTAGATATAAAACACTTTGATTACAATAAGAATTGATGTATGTTTGGGTTATTATATTCCCATTTGCTGCATTTTTTCTCATTATTTGTCTCTCTGGAGGCATGCCTGTGTAACCTACATTCCTTTGAGAAAGGCTAGATTATCTGTAATCTAATTCAAGTTTCTGCTCCAGGATAACTCGTTCAAATTCAAAAAGACACACTCTGTTTTAAGGAGGTCCCCCCCCCATCTTGAATCCTAGTAGTATAAAATGGAATTTCTGGTGGCCAGCATTAATGCCAGCCAGGATGAGTTTGCCTTGGCCCCTGTTGGAGACAAGAAAGGGACAAGACTTAATTGGGTAGCCATATTTTGAAGCAGAAAATAAGGAGGTGCGATTGTGCCACGTATCTTGTGCCACACCTCTTCCATGCAGGCTTTTGCTGCTGGCTACTGACCCAACCACCCTGCCTTTAACATAGCAGGGATAGCCAGTTGCCTTTGGGGCCAAGCAGGAGTTTTGGGGGTTTCCTTGGTTTGTCTATCGAGGAAGCCTTTTTTAAAAACCTGCTTTGTGATGTCATGATAGAGGTTGAGAAACCTGCTTTGTGATGTCATGATAGAGGTGGTTATATAGGCTTGGTCTTTGTACTCTTTAGGCCATAAAAAGTTTAGGGCAGGCTGATCACGATAAGTAGGGATGTTCAGCAAATACCCTAAAAGGCATTAGCAGCAATGGAGGGTGTGTCTGGAACAGTGCATCACTGGTGGGGTGAGGCTGGGAAGGAGTGCCCTCAGTGCTGAGCAACGTCTTTCTGAACCTGGTAGCAGCCACGTGATGCATCAGGGGAGATGATGGAGCTGGACACCTCTCAGCACATTGTGGACAGGCTCTGATAGATGAGGCCAGCGGAAAACACAGACTGAGTTTGGGCCTGCCCAACAAAGGCAGCCGCTGTCAGGCTGTCCAGTGCAGCCCGCTCATTTAAATATGTCAGCATATTTAGTAGTATGACGTAGATCTGCATAACTAATGATTAAAATAAACTAGTTAAAACTCAGTGCTGTTATCTTCACTGTGGGGTGCCTGGGGCAATTATGCATATCACCTAAGTCCTCCTGTGGGGAAGAAAGATTTTGGTCTAGATGATCCATTTGCTCTTTCCCCCGAATCCTGTTATTTTTATCTTCTGAAAACAGTACCTGTGATGACTACAGTGCAGAGCAATAGAATCTCAGGTTTTATTGCAAGCAACATTAAAAATGGGAGTAACAGTCTACAAAAAATATGGACAAATAGATCCACACAAAAGTGATCTAAAATTAGGTCTTTTGAAGCATAATTCTGAATATGGCAAAGTGTGATTACAAAATGTGAAATGTATATATTTGAATACCAACAACCCTGAGAAGGTACAAATATTGCATTGCTCTAAGCTTCCCATTGCACTAGAGGACTTAAATTTACTTCCTCATCTTAGCAGCTCTGAGGATATTTTATATATAAAATAAAAGCCTCCTCAGCTGTTGGAATAGCACAAGGTTTATCAACCCTCTGAATTTCGAACATGCAAGATCTGGGGGCAGAAGAGATTGATGTGCTGTTTATAAAATATCTTGTGAGCTCTGCTGACAAGGAAGGAACTTTGAGTCAGGGGACTGCCTTGTGCTGCAATAAGATTAGGACACTAATATTTGCATACCATCTTATTTGGGTTGTTGAGCAAAGTTTGAGTCCAGCGGCACCTTTAAGACCAGCAAAGTTTTTTCCCAGGTATAAACTTTCATGTGCATGCATTGAGGCAGAAGTCACCAACCTTTATATATATAGTTAGAGGGCGGGAAGGGTTAGTTGCCAGGAAGGGCTAGTTAGATTCAAGAAACATAAGTAACTGAGCAATAAATATAGCTAAGACTGGATGATGGTGATTGGTAAAACCTGTTAATAGCAGCAAATTAGTATGCAGCATAATAAATGTCAGAATCTAGTAGGGTTACCAAGTCCATCTTCCACCCCCAGCGGGGGACTTTGGGGGCGTTCCTGGAGGGGGTGGGGCATCCCCAACGTGTCTGCCACCCCCCCCCACCCGCCTGTGCGCCGGATCTCCAGAAATGCAGGTTTCCTGCACTTAAAGTAGCCGGCAGCCGGCGTTTCCCCTTTAAGAGCAGCTGCGTTTCCCTTTTAAGAACGAAGCTGGCTTTTCCCTGCAAGCTTGCGGAGTTCGCGCTTGGGATGAAACACGGGTTGCACACCTTAAAGGGAGAGAGATGGGTGGCTGTGGGTGTTGGGGGTGGGGCTTCCCCCCGCCAGCCATCTGGCCGACGGCGGGTAGAACCCCCCAAAAAACGGGGGACCCCTGGCAAACTGGGGGGTTTGGCAACCCTAGAATCTAGGGTCAGTCTAAGCCAAATTCCAGAGTCAGAGTCAGAAAGTTCAGTCCAAAGGTCAGTTACCGAGCAAGCAGAGTCCAGTTCAGAATGTTATATAGGAAGCAAGATCCAGCAGTCCAAGGTCATTCACGAGTGCGGGGAGGAAGACTCAAGAGCCAGTCCAAGGGTCACAGGAGCACAGTTCAGAGCTGCCGTTGCTGAGTCAAAAACATGTTGCTTCCACAACATGCAGGCTCCCAGCACTGGGTTTATAGGCACTTCCTAACAAGCCCTTGTTAGCAGCCAGCTGCTTGGGAATACTGCTGCGGCTACTCCAGGCTGTCATCAGCAAGCAGCTGGCAACAGGCCAGGAGATGTGTATGCCTCCTTGCTTGCAGCTCCCTTCTAAGCTTCTGTCTCCGGCACTCAAAGGGTGGAGGTGAGCCTTGTGGACTGGTCCTAATCACCTGAGTCTGACCTGCTGCATCCGGGCTGTGTGGTGGCAGCTCTGGATCAGCTGTTGGTGGCAAGTCTTGGTCAGCCTGCAGCTCATCAGCCTGTTTGCTGTCTTCTGCTGACTCAGAGCCAGCCATGCATGGCTCCCCTTCTTCTGGATTTATACCCCAACCCTTCACTCTGAGTCTCAGAGTGGCTTGCAAACTCCTTTCCCTTCCCCTCCCCAAAACAGACACCCTGTGAGGTAGGTGGGGCTGAGAGAGCTCTGAGAGAACAGCTGTACCAGAACTATGGCCTGCCCAAGGTCATCCAGCAGCTGCAAGTGGAGGAGTGGGGTTTTCTGCTTCTTGCTCAGGTGTCAAATTGTGAAGTAATACTTCCCTGTGAGCATCGTCACGAACTTGAAACTTTTGTACATTTTTCTTTTCTTTTAGCATAAATGATCAGTAGGCAGGTGGCTGTAACTCAGTGCCATACATTGCCATGCTTTGTTTTGTTTGTTTATGTTTAGTAGCAATCTTCTCAGCCTGCCACATTTGCTTGCATCTCTTTAGAACAGTTGTCGTATTTAATGGTACATTTTCTGCAGAGATCACCATGTAGCAAACCTCCAGTTTCAGCAGTAGCATGCTGTCTTCAAGTGCTCCAGATTTTCTCTGGGCACAATTTTTAAAAGTGTCTTGTGGTAATGGCTAGCCATTGATAAGGACATGGGTGGGTCAGCGATTCCAATAATCTAAGAATTAATGCACAAAACTCAGTGACTGAATGTGTAGGTGGGTCATTCTTAAATGCATGTACCTCTTCTATAGTCTGAACAGCATGCACATGTTGTCTGTATTTCTTTAAGGTATTGGAAGTAGTGATTGGGAAAAGAAATGACTCTCAGTAGAGTTTGTTTCTAAGGATGTGCTGGATTTTACATGCTCATACCTATGAAACTTGGCAAAAGCCGGCTAAGTCTAATATACAGGTAAAGGTAAAGGTAAAGGTTCCCTTGCTCGAAAGCCAGTCGAGTCCGACTCTAGGGTTGCAGTGCTCATCTCCGTTTCAAAGCCGAAGAGCCAGCGCTGTCCGAAGACGTTTCCGTGGTCATGTGGACGGCATGACTAAACACCAAGGTACACGGAACGCTGTTACCTTCCCACTGAAGTAGTACCTATTTATCTACTTGCAATTTCTTGCTTTTGAACTGCTAGGTTGGCAGGAGCTGGAACTAGAGATGGGAGCTCACTCCATCACCTGGCACACTCGGGTCTCGAACTGCTGAACTACCGACCTTCCACAGCCTGCAGTTCAGCGTCTTAACCACTTGAGCCACCGCAGCTCCTAATATACATGTACAATGTGTAAAATGAGGACTAGGTCTTGATGTGGAAGAAAAAGAACATGTCGATTCACAACCCCATTTCCAGGGTGTCCCATGTAAGAGACCAGCCGAGGTGCTTTGCTGTTGTGTTCCTTTGCATAGCAACCTCAGTTTTTCTTGGAGGTTTCCAATCCCGAGTACTAACCATGGCCAACCCTGCTTAGCTCCCAAGCCCCAAAGAGCTTGGGCTAAGCTGGGCTATAAATTTGGGTAGTTAAGCTAGGAAGTTAAGCAGAAGGATTTGTATTAATTTTTTTTCCTAAGAATTTTGCACTTGGGTTTCCATAACTGAATACAGAAATGATAGAGTGAAAATAAGCTCATCTACAAAGCAGCTAAGTTAACAATAAGTAGCAGACCCACGGGGTGAACTTTTGTGGTTATAAGTGGAGGAGACCTTCGAAAACTGATAAAGGTACCAGGCTTAAGAACATATAAGAACATAAGAGATGCCAATGTTGGATCAGGCCAAAGGCCCATCCAGTCCAACACTCTGTGTCACACAGTGGCCAGAAATAGCCATCAAGTGGGGCCAGGACATTAGAAGCCCTCCCACTGTTGACCCCCCCTAGCACCAAGAAGACAGAGCATCACTTGCCCCAGAGCCCCTATCTATACCTTGTGGCTAATAGCCACTGATGGACCTCTGCAGGTCTAATGAAAATTGGCAATCAGGAGAATGGAGAAGCCAGAACTTTATTCCACATGTGCTGTGTACTGTTTACTCGACATTGACTTGATTTTTCACTCAAACTGTAAAGTTGAAGGTTGGTGATTTTTGAGATTGGTGGGAAACTTCTCCAGAAACAGTTGATTGTACAGCTGGTTAAGGTTTGTAAACTTTGATAATTTTGAGGGGCTCACTTATGTTCACTTATTTATAATGATGACTTCAGTGGTGGTATGTTTCTTCCTAGTGATCTGAAAATACTGGTGGGGGTGTATGGTTTGTGTGTCTTTTACCTTTTTTTTGTTAGGGAATCATAAACATCTGAGCATAAGAAACTTAACAGCATTTTAAAATCATTTGTGCAGGCACAGAAGGCCTAGGATTCAGCATCACTTCCAGAGATGTTCCTATTGGCGGCTCTGCTCCGATTTACGTGAAAAACATCCTTCCAAGAGGTGCAGCTATTCAAGATGGGAGATTGAAGGCTGGTGACCGGCTCATTGAGGTGATGAAATGTTCTAGAGCTGTTGGGTGTCCTTCAGATCTTTTCAGTAAAAAGCCTCCTTTTGTGAGGGTGATATAGTGTTCCAGTGATTCCTCCTCTCCCAGAGCATTGCCTTCAGATCTCTGTACTCTATGAATTATGAAATTAGTAACACCGGTATTATAGGTAACAACTTCATTTCTTTTGTAAACAGCAAGCAAGAGTCTCATTTTAATTTTTTTTAAACTTTTCAGTAAATAGATTATATGTATCTATGTCTGTCTGTCTGCCTGCCTGTCTGTCTGCCTGCCTGCCTGTCTGTCTGTCTGTCAAGAGAAAGAGAGAGAGTGTTATGGTACCTATTATATTAAGATTCAGCGATGTCATCTGCTGTAGCACTCTTTACTACTGGTACTCCCAAATTTTTAGTGTATAGTTGGATGGCTTTATGCTAGTACATTTCAATTATTCTTCAAATTTAAAAGCATCCTTAAGCGTAGAGGAAAGAAATCTGTGTTTATTTGTTTATACGTGGCACGAATGAACATAGATTTATAGATCCTGGTATGCAAATGTATCATCATGCATGACTGGGATAAATCATGCATGTAGGTTATGCATTGAAGTGGGTTTTAAATGTCACTATAAAAAGGCATTTAAATTTTGTAGAAACAGAGGGGGTGGGTGCTGAAGATGCTCATTCCCTGGAACAGTCTAGAGGTGGCCCTGGATAAGGGCTTTAATATTTCTCTTTGTAATGCCTTTAAACTGCTGTAAGTGATGTTTTAAGGCACGGCATGTTTTTGATTATCTCCTTCCCGCAAACTATATAGCAGCAGTAACAACAGTAGTTGGAAATAGCTGGCTTTGTGCAAACAAAGAGTCGTTCCTTGTGGCAAGATTATATTTTTAGTGGTACAGAGCAGCTGGATATGACCATCGCTAGACCAGAAGAGCATTCTTTGAGTTGCAGGATGGGTAATGCATGTCATTCTTTCCAATATAAAAAGCTATCCATCTGCCCCAGTTCCTTTCCTTCAGTGTGGCTATTTTGAAAGATGGTAATTCTTTGTCAGGTTTTCAGTTATAGGAAACTTTGCAAGGCCTGCTATGGAAGTAACATATTGTTCATCATTCATTCTTAAAATATTACAGCCAGGAAAGTGTCTAATGACTGGGATTCATGTCTTCGTCACTTCTGATGTGAGCCAGAAATGCACTGGTGGATCCAAGGCATTAACTGGTAAATTCATTTACCTTCGAAATCTTGATTGAATAAAGCAAAAATATATAAAGAGGCTAAGATATACCAAAAGACTGACATCTCTTTATTGTGCCTGTTTCTTATATAAAATTGCTGCCAGAGAGAGGGAGAGAGGGAGGGAGAG
>NW_015161410.1:1474357-1482718 GCF_001447785.1 Gekko japonicus
GAGGGAGGGAGGGGAGAGGGGGGGGAGACGGAGAGAGAGAGATCCAGCTTTTTTAGCCTGTGGATTTCTGTGCATATCAATAAAACTATGCTAGGGTTATTTTCTAATTTGTTGTTGAGTTTTATATGTGTTACACCAGCAGATGATGGGGGTTTGGGATTGCCAAATCCAGGTTGGGAAATTCTTGGAGATGTGGAAATGCGGCCTGGAGAGGACAGGGACCTTAGTGGGGTGCAGTGCCATAGAGTCTGCCCTCTAAAGCATCCATTGTCTCCAGGGGAAGTGACCTCTGTTGTCTGGAGATGAGCTGTAATTCCGGGGGATTCCCCGGTCCCATCTGGAGGCTGGCATCCCTACTTGTAATGCTTTTTACCTTTCCTTTAGTGAATTGCTCTCTGTTTTAACTCCATCCAAGCTTTCTTTGTGGGAACACACATGAACAGTCAAAACAAAGGAGGAGCGCAGGGGAAATTCTGTTGGAATGGGCAGGCCAGAAACGTGCAGTCTACAAATGTGAAGGGGAAGTAGAATAGAATGGAGAGTAAACAGTGAGGGTGAGGGTAGGAAGAGCAGGTTGGGGAAGGTGGTTCATTGGTTAGTAGAAAATATATTGTTTTCCATTTATCTGGAGAATCTGAATTTATCTGGAATTCACATTCTGTCACTAAGGTGATTTAATTCAGTCAGTGACATTTCCTATTGACAAGCACAGAGTCTGAGCAAAGGTTTGTTTTATGTGCAGTGTAAAAATATATCAGAGAAGCAACTTTCACTGACTTCCTCAATTCCATTGAACCTAGGACATACATGTGCGCACAGAGTGCTTTTTAGAGTGGTTCCCCTAGCTCTTTTTGGTTTTCAGATAGTTTTGATGCCTAAAATTTAAAAAAAATGAAGTCTGATCTAGAATCAGTTAATCATACACAGCCTTTTAAAATAAGTCCTGCTAAGCAGAGTTTGTAATTCAAAGTAGTTCTGATAAGTGAAGCAGAAGGTAAGTAATGTGCAAAAAATCTTGTGTGGGTCAAGTACATAATTACATATGCATGTGCTGTCATGTCACAACTGACTTATGGCAACTCCAGCAAGGGACTTCCAAGGCAAGTGAGAAGCAGAGGTGGTTTGCTATTGCCTTTCTCTGGAGAGACATCCTTGGTGGTCCTCCTTCCAAATATCAACTCTGCATAACTTCCAAGGTATTTATTAATTGTTTTAACTTGGTTGTTTATGCCATTTTAATGTTGTTAGCCGCCTTGAGCCAGATATCTGGAAAGGCGGGATATAAACATAAACAATAAATCAATAAATAAATAAATAAAGATCTGATGAGATCAGGCTATACTATACCATTCCATATCCCAGATCATAGTTAGTGTCTTGCAAAGTATGGGGGTGGTGTTTTCTTTTCTTTCTTAGATGGCAAACTCTTATATACTTGGCTGCTTCAGTAATTTTTATGTGGTAAGGAACGACAGCTTTTTCCTATACAGTTCTCTTTAAAAAGGCTTAAGGTAAAAGTGGCAAACCCATTGACATGTTCTCCCCAGTTTTTCATTACAGATTTTGCACTGTTCCTGAGAGTCTGCCATTTTGCCTTAACAATCTACATAGCAACAATATTCATCACAGACTCTTGTTTGGTTACAGATTCACACTGCTTTCTCTACTTTATGGTTTAAATGTTGAAAGCTTAGAGTTGGAATGAGCTGCAGGACTGGTCAAGCTTTGGTAGTCCTTTCTGATGATCCTTGTCAAGGCTTAGTGCAATCCAAGAATGATGTCCCTTGAGGGATCTCACTTAGGGGCTGAGCTTGCCATGGGATAGGAGCATGATAAGACAGCTTGTGGGGAGATGAAGAGTTGCAGTTTTAACCCTGCCAGGTGGTGCAAGGAACAGGGTGGAAGGAGCAGGGTAGTTTGTGCAATGGACAAGAGAGAGGAGCTGTGAGGGAGACAATAGAGGAATAAGATCAGCTGTTCTGCATTAATGGTCATATGGGCTGGAGGTCAGCCTTTCTGGTTTGCCGCATTTGTCCCCGTATGCAGTGGAGACCCCTGTAGAGCCAAATAGGGAATCTCATTTAATGGGTAGTTTCATAGGGTAGCCATGCTGATCTGCAGTAGAACAGCTAGATTCAAGTCCAGCTGTTCATTAGAGTCCAGCTGTTCACTTGAATCTAGGTGTTCATTTGGGGTAACGGTTCTACTAAAAGCCTGTTAAAACTCCAGTGAAGCAGGCAGGGTTGACAGATTCGGACATGATTTCCATGGTGTCCCAGCTCTGTCGCCTCTTCAAAGTACACCATAGGCCGAAGTACATTTTGGATTTCTCTGTTTTATCCCCTTCCAATCCTCATGTGCAATGCTGAATATTGTCTTTGTCTTTACTGAAGAGAAGATTGTTTTTCCACTGAACTCTTCTTGTTTTGTAAAGTAGTTATATATATTTTGTTCTCCTAAGGTTAGAAACAAGCTTAGTCTGACAGGGCTTGTTTCGATAACTCCTTCTTGTCTGTTTGATTGCTGTTGTAATAGCTTGCTGAGCACCAAAGTCAAGGCAATTGTTCTTATAATTCTCTGGATCTGCTGTTACGCTTTTCAGCAGCAACAACAAAAATCCGTGTTTGCTTCCCCCCTTCCCCCACCGTAGTCTGCCAGGACATCACTTTGTCCTCTGAGAGTTCTCAGCAATAAATGTCAGTGGCTCTTAGGTTTCTTAAGCCAGTTCCTTAAGCATTTTGTGATGCATTTCATTATCTTCTGCTGACTTGAATTGCCTCAAATAACTGTTGTCCCTTTGTACTCACTAACTGACCTGCATTCCCAACTCTGCCCTGTGGCTATGTATGGAAAGATCCCACCCCCCATGATTTCCTTTGACTGTGTTCCATTTCAGCTTCCCAGTCTGTCATTCAGTGATGCTCACTAAATCTCCCACAGCTTCAAATGAGCCACTGTGTACACTGAATATTGCAAGCAAACAAGGACAAATCTTTGGACATCTGGCATTTTTCAGAGATTTGAGGGAGAGGGGAGTGTTCTGGTTTGTTGTCTAAATTAAGGTGGCCTCGGTTTGTGATCATATCTAGACATATTCTATGGCTGCATGCTTATTGATGTCTTTATATGTGACTTCTTGGGGTTTAAATCCTCAGGCTCCTGATGGCGATGAACACATTTAAGATCTCCAAGAACAGTCAAGTACAATAACACTTAATTCTTAGCAGCATGAAATGTAGAACTGCAGCACAGAGTAGCAGAAAACTAGCCCAAATCAAAACCAGCTGTTCTGTAATGAGAAGTGTAAGCAGCAACATAAAAACAATAAAAGCAACACCACCAAAAGTAACATAGATTAAGATAAGTAAAAAGATGAACAATAATGTTTTAATCTGGCACCTGAAAGTCATTACATTCAGTGCCAGGAAGATGATTACAGAGAGGGTAGTCAATAAATGAGGTGTTACCACAGAGAAGGCCCTGTACTTGATGGTAAATGGTGGCTCCTCTGAATGGGATCGGCTAGAGCAGAGCATCTGAAGGGTGTTGGACAGGCTCTTTTGAGAACATGTAGCCACTGGGATGGCTGTGTTGAAGGAACAAGTCTTCCAGTCTATAGTAAATGTTGACTTTTTAAACCCTTGTTTGCTTTATTTCCTATTAAGGACATGGCATCATGAATTTAGCTTATTGCTGCCCTCCTGAATTAGTAGGGCTTCCTCTGAATACAGATGCAAGTGAATCAATGAACAGCTTGCCCATATAGCCATCTATGGGCATACTACAGCCACACACCCCAGCCTCTGCTAAACGCAGAGCCGGTGGGGTAAAACAATGACATGCACTCTGGATTCTTTCAGCAGGGAGAGCAGAAAGGGGGTGTGTGAACTGAGATTAGCGTTGCCACTTGAAGAGCTCCAATATAAGTAACACATTGTGAGACCATAAGGAAATAATGTACTCGGTGTGTTGGAACATTACCACTGATTTATTAGAATACATTGTCCTTGCAGTACATTAAATTAAAGCTGCTCATTCCAGTTATGGTGCATCCCTTCCATAAATATTTTTGAAGTAAGCAAGGAACAGTTCCTTGAAATAGCAAACAGGCAGCAGGATAGAGGCCATTGCTGTATGTGTCACAATGTTCTACTCTTTCACCCTGGCTCTACTTTGCCTGTAGTGAATAAAAACTGTTTCTGCCAGGCATGTAGGTAGTCATAAGCCTGCAAAAGAGGAAGGGATTTCAGGTCAGGCTAAGATGTAGCATTAGGCATGGTGTACATGCCCTATATAGAAATTAAGAGAGACCAGAAGACAGTGTGAGTCACAAGCCTGCAAAAGAGGAAGGAATTTCAGGTCAGGCTAAGATGTTGCATTAGGCATGGTGTACATGCCCTATGTAGAAATTAAGAGAGACCAGAAGACAGTGTCAATATGACCTCTTTAGCAAGAAGTGACTTATCTACATAGTAATGTGTTCTTTTCATCTTTGTTTACAGCAGTCGTCACTTCAAGACCCTTGCAGCTTCACGCCCACAGGCATAGCTTCTTGTTCTGTCTTAAAGCCATTACATGGGTCTAGTTGAATATTGTATTGCTGTGTGTGTTTGATCTGCAACAATGTCATCCCTTGCTGTAGATAGTGCGATTTAAGATTTTTTTTAAAACCAATCTTTTATAGGTAAATGGAGTGGATTTAACTGGAAAGACCCAAGAGGAAGTTGTCTCCCTGCTGAGAAGTACCAAGATGGGAGGGACAGTAAGCCTTCTCATCTTCCGTCAAGAAGAAGCATTCCATCCAAGGGAACTGGTGCGTATCCAAAACAGCAGCTACAACTTTTCAGATGGATATGAGCAAATAATCCAATGTATGGCTGGGATGGGAATGCAGGAAAATAAATAAGCCTTTGTTGTCATTTCATGTGGATGTTGTCTTTCTGGGAGGAGTATAATCTGGATTTCTACAGCAATAATAATTATATTAAAAAACTATAAAGCGCTTTCCTTAATTATTTATTTGTTTATTTGAAGCACGTAGTACAAAGAAAGGGGAATTTATGCTGTCCTGAACACCTTAGAGGGGAGGTGGGAAGAACTGTGTATGCTGTCCTGAACACCTTAGAGGGGAGGTGGGATTAAAATATGATCTCGCTGCAATTGCCACAACAAACCAGGTAATCCTGAATTGTTATTTCCATATTGCAGATGGGAAAGAGCTGAGGCTGAGACCTTAGCAAGATCTTGGTAGAGGTGATATTTGTGCTGCAATTGCCACAACAAACCAGGTTGTCCTGAATTGTTATTTTAGCAAGATCTTGGTAGAGGTGATATTTGAATCCAGGGTTTCCTGTATCATGCCTCTCACTCTTAGCCCTCATGCTGCACCAGCTCCATGTGTTAATAGGTGATCCAGTGTGGGTACAGTGTTGGAATAAGATTTAAGAGACGGAAGTTCAACTCACCCACTCTGCTGTCAAACTTATCAGGTGATCTGGGACTGCTTGCTCATTCCCAGCCTCACTTACCTTGCAAGGGTATTGCTTGGATAAAATTGGGAAGGAAGAACCATTTACACTGCCCTCAGCTCCTTGGAAGAATTGTGAAATAAGAAAGGCATTCACTAGACAGAGCTAATGTTTTCAAATCATGGGCGAAAGACAGCAAGTGCCAATTAGGGACCGTCAAATGGATCTGGCTCAGACACCTACAGTCAACTGGATTAACTCAGTCTTCTGCATTCATCAGTCCCTGCTGGAGAGCTTGCTGTTTGTCACACTACATGAGCCATGTCTTCTTTATCATCAGAGTGTTTAAAATTAATGCAGGACAGGATGTACGAATGCTTTGGTTTGGATAAGAGGAATGTGCAGGGCAAGAATATTGTTCTTTTAATACAATAGCTTTATCCCCAGGTGGGAAAGACACCCCACAGTTATTAATTTGGCAAGGTAATTCAGAGAACGCTTGTTGGGTAATTTAGCTGGAATAAAACAATCATGGTATATAGACTACTTGTTCCGCAAAGTGGGCACAACGGATAATTGCAAAAGGTAAGATTTTCTGCCAAATGGTAGGGTGAAAAAGCAGCCAATGTTGAATAGGTATAGTTGCCTTACCCTGGGTCAGAGCACTGATGGCTCCTCTGACCTGTGGAAGCACTCCAAGGTTTCAAGAAGGTGTCTCCCCTACTCTGCTGAAACTGAATCCTTCTAAATGGAACATTGGCAAGAATTGTACCTAGGACTACTGGCATGCAAGACATGTGCTCTCCCACTGACTTATTAGGGGTCAGTTATGGTAGGAGTTCCCAACTTTGTTGAACATGTGAGCTGTTTTGGAATTTTGAGAGTATGCAGCGGGTGCCACAAAAAAGGGGGGCGTGTTGGGGTGGACATTGGGAAGGGGAGTTTCAACAAATGTTAAAGAGACTCTAAGCCAAGCATTCTTCTCTGATGCAAGCAGCTGTTTCCAAATGGGTACTTCCCACAGGAAGAAAGATGAAGCACTTCCCACTCTGGTGAAAGGCTGGTTCTTTGTTTTGGGGAAGAAGCAAGTGCGCTCCAGGAAGTGTATCGGTGAACATGACTTGTGCGATCACAGTCTGTATTCAAGTAGAGTGCTGCAGTTGGCTCCAACATAAACTGCTTAAATTATAAAAGAGAACAGGAAGGGAATGCTTGTATACTTTTCCTATTTGGCATGTTGCATGGAACATATTGTTTTAACATTGACTCTGTAAAACAATGGATGTTAAAATAATGAATTGCCATTCTTGCAGCTCAAGAGTACTCATAATCAGCCTTCCACACTCTGTCTTGCTTTTTGTAGAGGGAGGTGATGAAGATCCTGTGTATTCCTCTATGCACAATACTGTGTATTTTGAAATCAGTGCACAGGCAGGGGGCACAAGAATGCTTGCCCCCACCAGTGCGTGATTGCTTGATCATGAGCAAGGATGATATACACATAGGAAATATGCACACATAGACTCAATCTGTGTGATCAGAAACATTTGAAAAAGCAGCTTTGCCAATTATAGGGAGGGCGGTATGCTTATGATCGTATGTTGGTGGGAGATGGGGACTGTACATTTGGGTCCATTCCCCCTCTACCTGTATTGATCTCAGTACACATAGAATTGTGTGTACAGGGCTTGTGATGTGGAGGATAGACTCTAGTGGAAATAGGAGCTTTCTGCCCAGCATGATGTTTATGAGGATGACTGAATAGGGTACTATGCGTATACAATGTACAAATACAGTGTCCATAAGAATAGTATCGTGAGGTTTTATCTCTTAAACCTATGGATGCTGCTTTGCTCATTATCTCGATCTCTTTTGTCCCAGACAGCCTGGTGTGTTCAAGTGTACAGAAGGTACCAGCTTTAGTCCACAGTATCTCCAGTTAGACAGTGGCAGGTGATGCGATAGACCTTCACCTGAGACCCTGGAGGGCTGCTGTCCCGGAGGGCTGTCAATCAGAGAGGACAGTGCTTGATCTTGATAGACCCATGTTCTGACTCGGTATAAGGCCCACTTGATAAGTCCTTGTGACCAAGCATGCGCAATATGTCTTCTTCCTTTAATCCTGCTACTTACCATCCTCCATGGCTACAGGAGTCTCAGCTAAGAACTTTTAACACCCCGCTTCTCCATCCCCACCCCCAACTCTGTATGTTCTTGGTCTGGAGTGTCCAAAGACATCAGCTAAGAACTTTTAACACCCCACTTCTCCACCCCCACCCCCAACTCTGTATGTTCTTGGTCAGTGAGAAGGCAGGAAATCCAAGGAAAGCATAAACTTGTCCAATCCAGAAGCAGATAGTATTGTCAGCTTTATATACCCTGTAATCATGCTCCAGACAGAAATGCCATTAGAATTAGTTTTGGAGCAGTAGCAAGCCTTTGGAGATTGCAAAGCAAGCTGCTTTCAAGAAACCAGAGAAGAGACTATGTGTGAAAATATAGCAAGGGAAAACTGCAGTGCATTAAAAAAAAAACCCTCCTGTGTCCAGCTCATGATGGAGAATGGCTCTAAAGCAAGCTGCTTTCAAGAAACCAGAGAAAAGACTATGTGTGAAAAAATAGCAAGGGAAAACTGCAGACAATAAAAAAAACCACCCTCCGGTGTCCAGCTCATGATGGAGAATGGCTCTATAAAAGGTAGCAGATCTCACTCCTTTCGCCTATTCCACCTGCTCAGGAAATCCAAGAGTAATGTCTGTCTGTTTTTCAGGGCTTTCTTAGGAAGGTCATGTCAAGCACAACATTAATCTAGAGGGACCATTCAGGATGAGCATTTCCTTTCATGGCCTTTTGTATTCACATGTAGATGGGCTCCCAACAGCAGGGGGTCTTT